>NC_090817.1:56660934-56963014 GCF_000390325.3 Nicotiana tomentosiformis
ATGGATATGATCGGTTCCTTGGGTACTTATGATGTGGTGAGTCTCTACAAGTGTTTTGTGGCAATACTCTTAGGCTTAGCAACTTGTATGACTTGGTTGAGTTAGAGAGATTCAGTTTTGATGGCTTGGTTATGTGCAAATGGGCTTCGAAGTGTTCTCGATGATTTCTGCCACAACTTGAGATGGATATTATCTACAGGTATGAGGGGTATGTGGCATGTTATGATTTTCTCCTGGATGGGATCAAGTGGAAGGTTTCTGACTGATCGGGTATGTATTTCTCTTGTGACTCAGAGTTGTTAATGAGATTCTCGTACTTTTCACGTGATGGCATGATAGATGTGGTGTGTTGTGTGGGATTGAGATTTGCTTGTGCAAGGACTTTTGGGGGGGCATTTATCCATTTGGATATGATCGGAGTTGATTTGGGGGCTCATTAGTAGGCCCAATTCAGGATGTGTATTCTACACCAGGTCAGATTTATTGACTCAACATCGTTATTGTTGAAGAGTGTGTCATTCGGTTAGAGTTGAGCTTGAGCGTGTTCTGATATGTTCTACGTTTTACTCTGCTATGCTATAAGGAGTTGCGAATTGTTGGTTATGTGCACACATGATGCGGTTCTGTTTGGGACTTGTAGCAGAATTCGAGCGAGATGGTTATTGGGGTGTTGAATGGTTGATTGCGCCTTGACTATGGTATTTCCGGGCTGTGGTATATAGTGTTAATCGCTTCTCCATGGTTATGGTCGTGCACTTCATGTACTTGATGTCGAATTGCGCGTGGTTATTGATTTCGAGCATTGTGGCTTGAGGTATTTCATGGGACCGGTGTTTGGATGGGGTCACGCATTGCAGCGGAGTTGTGCTGAGATATAATCCTTTGTGTTAGATTCGTGCATCTTGGTTCTACTATGTATGATGGGTTCATAGCATTGTGGTTGTGGTGGTACTTATTGAGCTTGCGGAATGATTCTCTCATTTGAGTCACTATCCACTTTTGGGTGCATCCGAATTGTTATTTATTGGTGCACGGGTTGCACGGTTTGTGGCTTTAGGTAGTATTGGTCTGGAATGTCGAAAGAATGGTTGTGGTTGATAAGATGAGGTCATTGGACCTAGAATGGGTACTATCGGATTGATTATAGTATGTATGGATGAAGAATATCAGAAGTCAGATTAGGATTTGGCTTCGATTCTTGTCAGACGAAAGAGGGCTCCATGACTTGTCGATCTGATGAGTGGTTATGAGTTTCTGTATGTTTCTTTCATCATCGTCAGTGTACGAAGGTTTTGAACTAGATTTTATTTGATATGAGGTTTACTACCGGTATCGGGTTTGTTTTGAGCAGCTACTGTAGTCGGGAATTATCGATACGAGTGTATGAGTTGTGTGGTATATCATATGATTATATCTTGGGTTATGGTTATGGCTTGATACATCCTGTTCATACTCATATAGTGTGTAAATGCGATATTTGGGTCTTGTAAGAAATTCCGGATATTGGAAATTGGGTTCTAAGACTTACGAACTAAGGTTAAAGTAATGATCTTTAGTTATGATGAGTTGCCAGGCTTAAATGGAATGGGGTGACGTGGGATCACCCCCGAGTATGTGCATGGTAAGGTTACACAGCAATTTGATGGCTTTGGAATGACTCTAGGTACGTTCGAGGACGAACGTATATTTAAGTGGAGGAGAATGTAATGATCCGACCGGTCGTTTTGAGTATTTGCATTCTGTTCAGCTATTTGAAGTCTTCATTTGCTTTGTATGATGTATTATGACTTGTGTGTATCGTCGGATTGGGTTTTCAGGTGTTTCAGAATTAGTTTGAAAGAATGAATTTCATGTTTGAAGCTTTAAGTTGGAAGAGTTGACCAAGTTTTACTTTTGAGTATTTGATCTCGGATCAGAGTTTTGATGATTTTGTTAGGTCCGGATGATGATTTTGGACTTGGGCGTATGCCCGGAATTTCATTTGGATATTTCTAGAAGGTTTCGACACTAATTGGCAAAAGTTGGAAATTTGAAGGTTTGGAATTATCATAAGTTTGATCAGGAGTTGACTTTGATGATATCGTGTTCGGATTCTGGTTCCGGGAATTGGAATAGCTTTGTTATGTCATTTAGGGATTTTGTGCAAAACTTGAGTCCATTCTGAGTTGATTTGATAAGGTTCGCACGAGTTGTAGAAGTTGAAAGATTCAAAGTTCATTAAGTTTGATTTAAGGCGCGATTCGTGGTGTTGATGTTGTTATGGATGATTTGAGGCCTCGAGTAGGTCCGGGTTATATTATGGGACTTGTTGGTATGTTCGGACGGGGTCCGAGGGGCTCGGACTTGATTCGGATTGATTTCATAAAATGTTTCTTCATATTTGCATTGCTGGTTTCTGCTGATGTCTGGTGCACCAAACGTTCTTCGCCATCGCGAAGTACGTTCTTCGCCATCGCGAAGTAGGAGGTGCGATCGCGTAGAGGAAAATTGGAGATGTGCAGTTTGTTAATCCCTGTCACGATTGGATGACCACGTTCTTGTAGCTTGGTGTTGGTTACAGTACGCATTCGCATGGGAGAGGCCGCGTTCTCATAGAGCTGAGGCGGGAAGCTGGGAGCTGGAAGATTCTTCATCGCATTCGCGTAAGATGGGATGCGTTCGCGAAGGTTGGGCGCCTTTGTTCTTCGTGTTCGCATTGTCAGTGTCGGAACGCGTAGAGCTTTTGGGTGGCAGTGTCACTTGTTCTCCGTGATCGCAAAGGTTGTTCCGCGATCACGATGAGTATCCCTGGGCAGTGAATATAAAGTACTCTATTTCGGAGGTTTCAGCCATTTTAGCAGAATTGGAGCTATAGAGCTCTTATTGAGACAATATTTTATGCGATTTTCACCATATGGATCGGGGTAAGTGTTCTCTACTCGGTTTTAATTATATTTCATGAATCTATCTTCGTATTTGGCATTTGATTGATGATTTCAAGAGAGAAATTGGGGGGTTTTGTCTAAAATTTCATAAAGTGAATATTTGAGTTTTGAACATCGATTCGGAGTCGGATTTGAGTGAAACTAGTATGGTTGGACTCAAAATTGAATGGGTTGTCGGATTTTGTGAGTTTTGTCGGGTTTCGAGGTGCGGGCCCGGGTTTGACTTTTTGGTTGATTTTTGGCTTTTGATTAAAGATTCGACCTTTATCGATTGAGTTTGTTTCCTTAGGCATTATTTGATATATTTGAGTTGCTTTTGGCTAGCTTCTAGTCGTTCAGAGGTTGATACGTGCGGGATGGCATTTCTAGTGTATTGTTTGGCTTGCTCTGTATTGGATTCGGCTTGTTCGAGATAAGTAACACTTCTAAACTTGGTGGTGAGGGTATGAACCCCTAAATATACGTGTTATGTGTTTGGTGTTGAGGTGACGCACATGCTAGGTGACAGGCGTGTGGGTGTGCACCGTATGAATTATGACTCGGATGATTCTGTGGTATCGTGTAGTTACCTATCTTATTTGTATCTATAAAATTCCTACGTGTTAGAGTAATTGAGCTGCGATCCATGTTAGAAATCATGTTTAGGCCATGTACTTGTTTTGCTGGGACCCACTGAGGTCATTTCTGCTGTTGATTTATTTTCTTAAATTACAATTACATACTCAGTCATATTCATTCCTTTGCATATCATATCTCAGTCTCTGTTAATATTTGTTGTCACGTCGTGTTATCGTTGTTTGGGTTGATTGGCATGAGATTTGCGAGTCCGAGAGACTAGAGAGATTGATGACTGAGTGAGGCCGAGGGCATGATTGTGAGTGATGATTAAGGGATCGGGTTGCACACCGCAGCATGCCATATTGGCTTTATATATATTATTATTATATGGATCGGGTTGCACGCCGCATCAAGCCTTATAAGCTTTATTATTATGGGATCGGGCTGCACGCCGCAGCAGGCCAGATTGGCTTTATATTATCACTTGGGCAGGATCCGCCCCTCCGTAGTCTGACATACCAGCAGTGAGCGCAGGTACCTACTGAGTGCGGGTGTTGAGTGATTGGGAATGTTGAGTGATTAGGAGGTGCTGAGTGACTAAGCGTGCTGAGGGAGGTTGATTTCCTCGAGACCATGAGCACATGAGTTCATCATTGTGGTGCATTACATTTGACATGCATACTTGGTATGTAGGCATAGAGAAAATCCTCATGATGTATGGTATTGTGACATTCATGACTTCACATGCACATTGACATGTAGGCATAGAGATGTACTTTCCCCATGTCATCTGATAATGAAACATCCTATCTGTTGTTGAAAGTTTTTGGGAAAAATCACAGTTTTCTGATACATTCATATTTTGGTTATTTCGATGAAACATTTGGGTTTTTACTGTTCTACTTGAAAAACATGCCTACTTTTCGTAACTGTGAACGAGTTGAGCGTCCGTAACTGTGAATGAGTTGAGCATCATATCTTTAAGTTATTACTTGTACTGCTTTATTTATATTGTTACGAGATGTTCCTGGCTGTTGGTGTTGGACTCTGACCGTTGTCCAAGATCGTCTCTACTTTCAACCTAATGTTAGATTTGTTATTTATTGAGTATATTGGGTCGGTTGTACTCATACTACACTTCTGCACCTTGTGTGCATATTTTGGATGCTGATGTTGCTGTGTATGGTGGGAGCTGGCATTGAAGATGTACCTGCGTTCCGGTCATAGCTATCTCTTATTCTTGGTAGCTTTAGAATTATTAATCTGTTCATGTATATTTCAAACAGATGATGTATTTATTTCATACCATCTTTGTAGACTTTAAATCTTAGAAGCTCATGATTTGTACTACCAATCCTTGAGATTTTGTATAAATGTTCAGTTATTTCATCATTTATTTTCTCAGTAGATCTCTTTGAGTTAGATTATTGATAAATTGGCTTACCTAACGGATTGGGTTAGGTGACATCACGACTAGTTGGATTTTGGGTCGTGAAATCAATGATCTTCTCATTAATAAGCGATATGTCATTGCAATTGTGTCTTCCATTAACATTTGCCACTTTATGTACGGACTTCATGTTTTTAACGACCCCCCCCCTTCTCTTCTGCAGAGCTCTCTTGTGCTTTGAAAATTTCTTCTAGTGCTCTGTCTAGAGTACTTGTGATGGCTTTTGTCTCTTCTTTTCAACTTCCTGTTTTCGTTATGGTTTAGCTGTCTGAGAACTATTCGCGATTGGGGGAAGCTGCTGAAGTTTTTTATTTCTGTTGACGAGGATGTAGTGAGAGAAGGTTGTGGCCGAGGAGGGAAGTGGCTTCCCAGGGAGAGATTGTAGAAATCCCTCACTTTGACTAATTATTGCATGCAATTCATTGTTTAACTTCGTCCTAGGGCTCTTGGTATTTTTCTGACTTATAATTGTTAAGAGTGGTTTAATATACGGTTCTGACTGCGATTGTCAAATTGGGAGTCACTTGGTATAAGATTCGGACAGGGAAGGCCTACTTATCAACTTCTTGCGGTTAAAGTTCTTTTGTCAATTGGAGTTGCTTAAGAATAGATGTTCTTATACTTCCTTTGGCTTAATGGCTTTTGTATACGGCCAAACCCGATCAGTCCGTCGTACGAGCTGGTCGAGATGGTAATACTTTGATCGAAGAGCATCTTCGTAATATCAGATTGAGGTCCGAAGTCAGGTCATCAAGCTTCGAGTTCTAGGACCGATCAATGTCAATCTCGATATCATTATCAAGCTCGAATCCAAATCGAGCTATGAGGCGAAGCAAAGTCGAGCATAAGATTCATAGGCCGACAGGCACCGACCCCAAATCGATATCAGAATCCGAGTCATAATCGAGCTCGAGTCAAGATCGAGAGCTCGAGTCAATACCGAGCTCGAGTCAATATCAATCTCACAGACAAGAGCCATTGCAACCGCACTAGGGGAGAGAATCCTGGTAGAAATTAAGGAAAAGCTAAGCCATCATGGGTTCCCCACTATGTATTTTTTATTATATCTAAAGTAGGATCCCTCCACTATAAAAGGGATGATTGTTGTTTCTATAAAATATGGGACATTCACATTGTAACAAGAATCCTATTTTCTCATATTGAAAGATTAACCTTCTTGAGCTCTATCACTTCATCTTATTTTGTTCATCCATTTTCCTCCTTTCTACTGTGTTTGTCTTTTATTCTTTATAGTCAAGATTGATTATTTCCATTTCTCTTTACGATTTTTGTCGATTCATACCACATACCCTTGGAACTACGTACAAATTCAACTTTATCCAATTTTCTAGGTAAACAGTTTGGCGCCCACCGTGGGGCTGAGCATAACAGTGGTTATTTGATACCAATCTACAACACACATCATTTTACGCTTGTATTTCGAAAACCCTCGATTAATGGCTTTACCTATCGAAAACGAAGCCGGCCTTCAAGATGAAACCAACAACTTGATGCCCTGGGACGGAAGGCCGCTTATCAATGCCATGGAAGCTAGAGGCGGAGTACCTGAAGCTCGGGTTGAAGTACCACTAAACGTTAATTCGCATGTGGCCCTTGAGGCAAACCAACGTTCTGAACCTAAAAATAGCATTCATGGCGGTACTCGATCTGCAGCTCGAGAAACCCATAATGTTGAGGAAAATGGAGTCAGCTTGCATATGATTTTGGAAATGCTGCAAGCCCAACAGGTAGCGATAGCTCAGTTGTAGAGCCAAACCCAGGTACCAAGCAGACCGGAGCCCAGTCCATCTCGAGAAATTGCCCACAGAACTGAGCCAGCCATAGTAAGGTCAAATAAGCAAGAATCGGGGACTACTCCCGAAATCGCTAAGATACTCGAGGAGCTCACAAAGCGGATCGAAACAAACAATAAAAAAATAGAAACATATAACTCCAGGGTCGATCAAATCCAGGGGGCACCACCAATGATAAAAGGGTTGGATTCCAAAGAATTCGTGCAAAAGCCTTTTCCCTCGAGTACAGCCGCAAAACTAATCCCAAAAAAAAATTTCGTATGCCCGAGATTCCCAAATATAACGGAACTATCAACCCCAACGAACACGTCACCTCTTACACATGTGCCATCAAGGGTAACGATTTAGAAGATGACAAAATCGAATCTGTGTTGTTAAAACAATTCGGAGAGACCCTCTCGAAGGCAGTAATGATTTGGTATCATAATCTGCCACCGAATTCTATCGACTCATTTGCCATGCTAGCAGATTCTTTTGTAAAAGCACACACCGGTGCCATAAAAGTCGCAACAAGGAAATCAGACCTTTTTAAAGTAAAACAAAGGGATAACGAAATGCTGAGGGAATTCGTGTCCCGATTTCAAATGGAACACATGGAATTGCCACCGGTCACAGACGATTGGGCCGTTCAAGCTTTCACCCAAGGGTTGAACGAGCGAAGTTCGATAGCATCATGCCGGCTGAAACACAATTTGATCGAATATCCAGCTGTAACTTGGGCAGATATGCACAATCGATATCAGTCAAAAATTAAGGTCGAAGACGACCAATTAAGAGCTCCTTCCAGATCAGTACATCCAAACAGGTCATTTATTAAAAACCAGACGGACATCGATGGAGAGCCAAGGTCGAACAGAGACCGATATCATCCATACACCACCAATTGAAGAAACAGTGGTTCAGGACGCAATTCCACCCGGAACAATTGAATGAGTGATCAAGGACAGAATTCTCGGGGACTTATGAGCAAAAGTGGTTTCGACAAATATGCTGATCCTATAGAGGCACCTCGATTATCGGAATATAACTTTAGCATCGATGCATCGGGCATTGTATGGGAAATCGGAAGGATCAAGGATACTAGGTGGCCTAGACCCATGCAAACCGGTCCTTCCCAAAGAAACCCAAATTCCATGTGCAAATACCATGGCACACATGGCCACAAGACCAACGATTGCAGACAATTAAGGGAGGAGGTAGCCCATCTATTCAATGAGGGCCACCTTCGAGAGTCCCTCAGCGATCAAGCCAAGAACCATTTCAGAGAGAGAGACGCCAATAGAAAAAATGAACAGGAGCAACCTCAACATATCATTGATATAATCATCGGTGCGGTCGACACTCCGCATGAACCCATACTCAAATACACAAAGATACCGATCACTAGAGAAAAATGAAGTCGAGATTATGTGCTCGAAGACACTTTATCATTTAACAACGAAGAAGCCGAAGGTATCTCTCATCCCCACAATGACACTCTAGTAATTTCTATCTTATTAAATAAGTTCAAGTTAAGCGTGTTTTAGTGGATCCTGGTAGCTCTGCAAATATCATCCGATCGAGGATGGTGGAGCAGCTCAGTCTGCAAAATAAAGTCGTGCCCGCAGCTCGGGTCCTAAACGGCTATAATATCGCTAGTGACATAACTAAATGGGAAATTATTCTACCGATAAACGTGGTTGGGACCATCCAAAATACCAAGCTTCACGTAATTGAGGGCGACATGAGATACAATGCCCTACTCACAATATGAGGGCGGTACCTTCGACTCTCCACCAAGTAATAAAATTCCCGACGCAACCAAATCGACAGTCGAAGAGCTAGAACAGGTTATATTGATCGGGCATCTTCCCGAGAGAAAGGTATACCTAGGAACGAGATTGACCACCGAACTCAGGAAAAAACTTATTCAATTTCTTATCGATAACATAGATTGTTTTGCTTGGTCCCATTTAGACATGACAGGGATCCCACCATCGATAACAACGCACTGGATGAGCCTGGACCCCGGGTGCAAACCGGTGAAACAAAAAAGAAGACCTCAGTCCGAGGTAAAGCACATATTCGTAAAGGACGAGGTAACTAAACTTCTCAAAATAGGGTCGATTCGGGAAGTAAAATATCCTGAATAGTTAGCCAATGTAGTTGTAGTCCCTAAAAAAGGGAACAAACTTAGAATGTGTGTAGATTATAAGGATTTAAACAAGGCGTGCCCCAAAGATTCTTTTCCACTGCCTAACATCGATGGCATGATCGATGCCATGGCCGGCCACGAGATCCTTACTTTTCTCGATGTCTATTCTGAGTACAATCAAATTCAAATGAACCCGAAGGACCGAGAAAAGACTTCATTTATCACCAAGTATGGAACGTATTGTTACAATGTAATGCCCTTCGGGCTAAAAAATGCAGGAGCTACTTACCAACGTCTAGTAAATAAAATGTTCGAAGAACAAATAGTTAAGTCAATGGAAGTTTATATTGATGACATGCTAGTTAAGTCCCAGCGCGCAGAGGACCATTTGACTCATTTGCAGGAGACGTTCAAGATTTTAAGGAAATACAACATGAAGCTCAACCATGAGACATGTGATTTTGGGGTTGGTTCGGGCAAGTTCCTTGGCTTCATGGTATCGAATCGGGGAATCGAGATCAACCCCGATAAGATCAAGGCCATCGATGACATCGCCATCGTGGATAGTGTAAAAGCCGTGCAAAAGCTTACCGGACAGATAGCCGCCTTAGGCCGATTCATTTCGAGGTCGTCGGATCGAAGCCATAGATTTTTCTCTCTACTCAAAAAGAAGAACGATTTCGCCTGGACCCCGGAATGCCAACAGGAATTAGAAGAATTGAAGCGATACTTGTCAACCCCAACACTACTTCACACACCGAAGGCAGATGAGAAACTTTGCTTATACTTGGCGGTATCGAAAATCGCGGTGAGTGGCGTACTAATTCGAGAAGAGCAAGGTACGTAATTTTCTATTTATTATGTAAGTCGAACCTTAGGGGGAGCAGAAACTAGATATCCACACTAAGAGAAATTGGCACTTGCACTGATAAGCGCCTCTAGAAAGTTAAGACCATACTTTCAATGTCACCCCATATGCGTGTTAACCACCTACCCACTTCGTAATATTTTGCACAAACCCGAACTATCGGGCCGATTGGCCAAATGGGTTGTCGAACTCAGTGGGTACGATATCGAATACCAACCCCGTACAGCCATCAAGTCTCAAATTTTAGCGGACTTCGTGGCCGACTTCACGCCAACCCTCGTACCCGAAGTTGAAAAATAACTCTTGATAAAATCGGGTACATCATCGGGGGTCTGGATCCTCTTCACGGATGGTGCTTCGAATGTGAAGGGGTCCGGGCTTGACATCGTTTTGAAACCCTCCACGGGTGGCATTATTAGGCAATCTATGAAAACTTCTAGGTTGACTAACAATGAGGTCGAGTACGAGGCCATGATTGCAGGTCTCGAACTAGCTAAAAGCTTGGGAGCAAAAATCATTAAAGCCAAATGTGACTCTTTACTAGTGGTGAACCAAGTAAATAAAACCTTCGAAGTTCGAGAAAATAAGATGCAAAGGTATTTGGACAAATTACAAGTAACTTTGACCGTTTCAAGGAATGGACTTTACAACATGTGCCTCGAGAACAAAACAGTGAGGCTGACGCACTCACAAGTTTGGGGTCGTCGATTGAGGAAGATGAGATCGACTCGGGGACTGTCGTTCACTCTCGAGATCCGTAATCGAGGAAGGTCATGCTGAGATAAATTCTACAAGCTTAACCTTTTATTGGAGGAGTAAGTATATTGAATACTTGAAGAACAGAAAACTCCCATCGAACCCTAAATAATCGAGGGCCCTACAAACCAAAGCTGCTCGATTCCTGTTGGCTGAAGATGGAACATTATACAGAAGGATATTCGATGGACCATTAGCAGTATGTTTAGGACCAGGAGACACCGATTATATTTTACGAGAGGTACATGAAGGCACTTATGGGAACCACTCCAGCGCCGAATCACTAATTCACAAAATCATTAGAGCAGGATACTACTAGGATAGCATTGAAAAAGACACTAAGGAGTTTGTTCGACAATGTGATAGATTCCAAAGGTTTGCACCGATGATCAATCAGCCCGGAGAATGACTTCATTCAGTCCTATCCCCATGGTCATTCATGAAATGGGGGATGGATATCGTTGGCCCTTTACCATCATCCCCAGGTAAAGCTAAATTCATTTTGTTTATGACTGACTATTTCTCTAAATGGGTTGAAGCACAGGCGCTCGAGAAAGTGAGAGAAAAATAAGTTATAGATTTCATCTGGGATCACATCGTGTGTCGATTTGGGATACCCAAATAAAAGTGAACAAATTTCTCGAAGACTGTAAAATAAAAAGGATATTATCAACACCATATCACCCCAGTAGGAACGGACAGGATGAATCGACAAACAAGACTATCATCCAAAACCTGAAGAAAAGATTGAACGAAGCTAAAGGGAAATGGAGAAAAATTCTTCCCGAAGACCTTTGGGCATATTGAAAAACATCGAAGTCCAGTACGGGGGCGACTCCCTTTTCCTTAGTGTTTGGTTCTGAAGCATTAATTCCAGTCGGAGAAACCAACGCAAGGTTTTGACATACATCGGAGGAATCAAACCACGAGGCTATGAGTACTAGCCTCGAATTATTATATGAAAAATGAGAAGCGGCACTTGTTCGAATGGCTGCGCAAAAGTAACGAATCGAAAGGTACTACAATAGAAGAACCAACCTCCGCCACTTCAGGATCGATCACTTAGTCCTAAGGAAGGTGACCGCCAACACTCGATATCCTAATGAAGGGAAGCTCGGCCCGAATTGGGAAGGACCCTATCAAGTCCTCTATATAGTCGGAGGAGGGTCTTATAAACTAGGAACAATGGATGGCGAACCATTACCGAACAACTGGAACATATCACTCCTCAAACGATATTATTGCTAAGGTACCATTTTCTCCTTTCTTTCATCTATATATATATATTCGACACTAACTCATTGCAGGAGTTCGACCAAAGACATTGAGACCTCAGATTTTAAAGTACGCGTTGCACTCTTTTTCCCTTGGATCGGATTTTATCCCAACCGGGTTTTTCCGGCAAGGTTTTTAACGAGACAACAACTATGTGCTACCTGAGGAAAATTCAATAGTATCGAAGGTTTCTTTACAATCAACCTCAAATACTGGGAGGCTTCACCATCGAATAAATCGAATTCGATACTAGAAAGTTAGAAAGTTATTTCATATCAAAGTCATGTCAAATAGGGTCTCGATAGGGAAAAGTGTAAGGTCCAAATGGTCAAACCGAACCATGCCCGCATAGTTTTGCTCGAGTCTTTGTACAAAATATGAACACATGTATAATGACCTCTTTACCAATAACTCATATTTTGAAAATTTCGTTCTGCTTCATGATTCAAACAGGCTTAAGGGCCAACCACTACCGAAGGAGTTTTGAAAAACTTACACTATAAAGCCTACGGGCTACAGTACATCGAGTTCGAGTTCGAGTTCGAGCAACCACTCACTCGACTATTATGCCTAAAGGCTATCTCACTTCGAGTTCGAACAATCATTCAATCGACTATTGAGACTAAGGGCTATCTTACTTCGAGTTCGAGCAATCACTCACTCGAGCATAAAAGCCTACGGGCTACAATACTTCGAGTTCGAGTTCGAGCAATCACTCACTCGACTATTAAGCCTAAGGGATATCTTACTTCGAGTTCTAGCAATCACTCACTCGACTGTTAAGCCTAAGGGCTATCTTACTTCGAGTTCGAGCAATCACTCACTCGACCATAAAAGCCTACGGGCTACAATACTTCGAGTTCGAGTTCGAGTTCGAGTTCAAGCAATCACTCACTCGACTATTCAGCCAAAGGGATATCTTACTTCTAGTTCGAGCAATCACTCACTCGACCATAAAAGCCTACGGCTACAATACTTCGAGATCGAGTTCGAGTTCGAGCAATCACTCACTCGACTATTAAGCCTAAGGGATATCTTACTTTGAGTTCTAGCAATCACTCACTCGACTGTTAAGCCTAAGGGCTATCTTACTTCGATTTCGAGCAATCATTCACTCGACCATAAAAGCCTACGGGCTACAATACTTCGAGTTCGAGTTCGAGCAATCACTCACACGACTATTGAGCCTAAGGGCTATCTTACTTAGAGTTCGAGCAATCACTCACTCGACTATTAAGCCTAAGGGCTATCTTACTTCGAGTTCGAGCAATCACTCACTCAACTATTAAGCCTAAGGCCTATCTTACTTCGAGCTCGAGCAATCACTCACTCGACCATAAAAGCCTACGGGTTACAATACTTCGAGTTCGAGTTCGAGCAATCACTCACTCGACTATTGAGCCTAAGGGCTTTCTTACTTGAGTTCGAGCAATCACTCACTCGACCATAAAAGCCTACGGGCTACAATACTTTGAGTTCGAGTTCGAGCAATCTCTCACTCGACTATTGAGCCTAAAGGCTATCTTACTTCGAGTTCGAACAATCACTCACTCGGCCCTAAAAGCCTAAGGGCTACAATACTTTGAGTTCGAGTTTGAGCAATCACTCACTCGACTATTAAGCCTAAGGAATATCTTACTTCGAGTTCGAGCTATCACTCACTCGACCATAAAATCCTACGGGCTACAATACATCGAGTTTGAGTTCGATTTCGAGTTCGAGCAATCACTCACTCGACTATTATGCCTAAGGGCTATCTTACTTCGAGTTCGAGCAATCACTCACTCGACTATTGAGCCTAAGGGCTATCTTACTTCAAGTTCGAGCAATCTCTCACTCGACCATAAAAGCCTACAGGCTATAATACTTCGAGTTCGAGTTCGAGCAACCACTCACTCGACTATTGAGCCTAAGGGCTATCTTACTTTGAGTTTGAGCAATCACTCACTCGACCATTAAAGCCTACGGGCTACAATACTTCGAGTTCGAGTTTGAGAAATCACTCACTCGACTATTAAGCCTAAGGGCTATCTTACTTCGAGTTTGAGCAATCACTCACTCGACTATTGAGCCTAAGGGCTATCTTACTTCGAGTTCGAGCAATCACTCACTCGACCATTAAAGCCTACGGGCTACAATACTTAGAGTTCGAGTTCGAGCAATCTCTCACTCGACTATTTAGCCTAAGGGCTATCTTACTTCAACTTCGAGAAATCACTCACTCAACTATTAAGCCTAAGGGTAATCTTACTTCGAGTTCGAGAAATGACTCACTCGACTATAAGCTTAAGAGCTATCTTACTTCGAGTTCGAGCAGTCACTCACTCGACAATACAAGCCTACGAGCTACAATACTTCGAGTTCAAGTTCGAGCAATCACTCACTCGACTATTGAGCCTAAGGGCTATCTTACTTCGAGTTCAAGCAATCACTCACTCTACTATTAAGCCTAAGGGCTATCTTACTTCGAGTTCGAGCAATCACTCACTCGACTATTAAGCCTAAGGGCTATCTTACTTCGAGTTCGAGCAATCACTCACTCGACTATTAAGCCTAAGGGCTATCTTACATCGAGCTCGAGCAATCACTCACTCGACCATAAAAGCCTACAGGCTATAATACTTCGAGTTTGAGTTCGAGTTCGAGCAATCACTCACTCGACTATTGAGCCTAAGGGCTATCCTACCTGAGTTCGAGCAATCACTCACTCGACAATAAAAGCCTACAAGCTACAATACTTCGAGTTCGAGTTTGAGCAATAACTCACTCGACTATTGAGCCTAAGGGCTATCTTACTTCGAGTTCGAGCAATCACTCACTTGGCCCTAAAAGCCTACGGGCTACAATACTTCAAGTTCGTGTTTGAGAAATCACTCACTCGACTATTGAGCCTAAGGGCTATTTTACTTGAGTTCGAGCAATCACTCATTCAACCATAAAAGCCTACGGGCTACAATACTTCGAGTTTGAGTTCGAGCAATCACTCATTCGACTATTGAGCCTAAGGGCTATCTTACTTCGAGTTCGAGCAATCACTCATTCGACCTTAAAAGCCTACGGGCTACAATACTTCCAGCTCGAGTTCGAGCAACCACTCACTCGACTATTGAGCCTAAGGGCTATCTTACTTTGAGTTTGACCAATCACTCACTCTACCATAAAAGCCTACGGGCTACAATACTTCGAGTTCAAGAAATCACTCACTCGATTATTAAGCCTAAAGGCTATCTTACTTCGAGGTTGAGCAATCACTCACTCGACTATTAATCCTAAGAGCTATCTTACTTTGAGTTCGAGCAATCACTCACTCGACCATTAAAGCCTACGGGCTACAATACTTCGAATTCGATTTCGAGCAATCACTCACTCGACTATTTAGCCTAAGGGCTATCTTACTTCGACTTCAAGCAATCATTCACTCGACTGTTAAGCCTAAGGGCTATCTTACTTCGAGTTCGAGCAATCACCCACTCGACTTTAAGCCTAAGGGCTATCTTACTTCGACTTCGAGCAATCACTCACTCGACCATAAAAGCCTACGGGCTACAATACTTCGAGTTCAAGTTCGAGCAATCAATCACTCAACTATTAAACCTAAGGGATATCTTACTTCGAGTTTGAGCAATCACTCACTCGACTATTAAGCATAAGGGCTATCTTACTTCGACTTCGAGTAATCACTCACTCGACTGTTAAGCCTAAGGGCTATCTTACTACGAGTTTGAGCAATCACCCACTCGACTATAAGCATAAGGGCTATCTTACTTGTAGTTAGAGCAATCACTAACTCGACCATAAAAGCCTACGGGCTACAATACTTCGAGTTCAAGTTTGAGCAATCACTCACTCGACTATTGAACCTAAGGGCTATCTTACTTCGAGTTCGAGCAATCACTCACTCGACTATTGAACCTAAGGGCTATCTTACTTCGAGTTCGAGCAATCACTCACTCGACTATTAAGCCTAAGGGTTATCTTACTTCGAGTTCAAGCGATCACTCACTCGACTAATAATCCTAAGGGCTATCTTACTTAGAGTTCGAGCAATCACTCACTTGACTATTTACCCTAAGGGCTATCTTACTTCGAGCTCGAGCAATCACTCACTCAACCATAAAATCCTACGGGCTACAATACTTTGAGTTCAAGTTTGAGCAATCACTCACTCGACTATTGAGCCTAAGGGATATCTTACTTGAGTTCGAGCAATCACTCACTCGACCATAAAAGCCTACGGGCTATAATACTTTGAGTTCGAGTTCGAGTTAGAGCAATCACTCACTCGACTATAGAGCCTAAGGGCTATCTTACTTCGAGTTCGAGCAATCACTCACTCGGCCCTAAAAGCCTACGGGCTACAATACTTCGAGTTCGAGTTCGAGCAATCACTCACTCGACTATTTACCCTAAGGGCTATCTTACTTCGAGCTCGAGCAATCACTCACTCAACCATAAAAGCCTACGGGCTACAATACTTTGAGTTCGAGTTTGAGCAATCACTCAGTCGACTATTGAGCCTAAGGGCTATTTTACTTGAGTTCGAGCAATCACACACTCGACCATAAAAGCCTACGGGCTACAATACTTCGAGATCGAATTCGAGTTCGAGCAATCACTCACTCGACTATTGAGCCTAAGGGCTATCTTACTTCGAGTTCGAGCAATCACTCACTCGGACCTAAAAGCCTATGGGCTGCAATACTTCGAGTTCAAGTTCGAGCAATCACTCACTCGACTAATAAGACAGAGGGCTATCTTACTTCGAGTTTGAGCTATCACTCACTCGACCATAAAAGCCTACGGGCTACAATACTTTGAGTTTGAGTTAGAGCAATCACTCACTCGACTATAGAGCCTAAGAGCTATCTTACTTCGAGTTCGAGCAATCACTCACTCGGCCCTAAAAGACTACGGGCTACAATACTTCGAGTTCGAGTTCGAGCAATCACTCACTCGACTATTTAACCTAAGGGCTATCTTACTTCGAGCTCGAGCAATCACTCACTCGACCATAAATGCCTGCTGGCTACAATACTTTGAGTTCGAGTTTGAGCAATTACTCACTCGACTATTGAGCCTAAGGGCTATTTTACTTGAGTTTGAGCAATCACTCACTCGACCATAAAAGCCTACGGGCTACAATACTTCGAGTTCGAGTTCGAGTTCGAGCAATCACTCACTCGACTATTGAGCCTAAGGGCTATCTTACTTCGAGTTCGAGCAATCACTCACTCGACTATTAAGCCTAAGGGCTATCTTACTTCGAGTTCGAGCAATCACTCACTCGACTAATAATCCTAAGGGCTATCTTACTTCGAGTTCGAGCAATCACTCACTCGACTATTAAGCCTAAGGGCTATCTTACTTCGAGCTCGATCAATCACTCACCCGACCATAAAAGCCTACAGGCTACAATACTTCGAGTTCGAGTTCGAGCAATCACTCACTCGACTATTGAGCCTAAGGGCTACAATACTTCGATTTTGAGTTCGAGTTCGAGCAATCACTCACTCGACTATTGAGCCTAAGGGCTATCTTACCCGAGTTCGAGCAATCACTCACTCGACAATAAAAGCCTACGGGCTACAATACTTCGAGTTCGAGTTCGAGCAATCACTCACTCGACTATTGAGCCTAAGGGCTATCTTACTTCGAGTTCGAGCAATCACTCACTTGGCCCTAAAAGCCTACGGGCTACAATAATTCGAGTTCGTGTTTGAGCAATCACTCACTCGACCATTGAGTCTAAGGGCTATTTTACTTGAGTTCGAGCAATCACTCACTCAACCATAATAGCCTACGGGCTACAATACTTCGAGTTCGAGTTCGAGCAATCACTCACTCGACTATTGAGCCTAAGGGCTATCTTACTTCGAGTTCGAGCAATCACTCACTCGACTATTGATCCTAAGGGCTATCTTACTTCGAGTTTGAGCAATCACTCACTCGACTATTAAGCCTAAGGGTTATCTTACTTCGAGTTCGAGCAATCACTCACTCGACTAATAATCCTAAGGGCTATCTTAATTCGAGTTCGAGCAATAACTCACTCGACTATTAAGCCTAAGGGCTATCTTACTTCGAGCTCGAGCAATCACTAACTCGACCATAAATGCCTACGGGCTACAATACTTCGAGTTCGAGTTCGAGCAATCACTCACTCGACTATTGAGCCTAAGGGCTATCTTACTTGAGTTCGAGCAATCACTCACTTGACCGTAAAAGCCTACGGGCTGCAATACTTCGAGTTCGAGTTAGAGCAATCACTCACTCGACTATTGAGCCTAAGGGCTATCTTACTTCGAGTTCGAGCAATCACTCACTCGGCCCTAAAAGCCTACGGGCTACAATAATTTGAGTTTGATCAATCACTCACTCGACTATTGAACCTAAGGATTATCTTACATCGAGTTCGAGCAATCACTCACTCGACTATTAAGCCTAAGGGTTATCTTACTTCGAGTTCGAGCAATCACTCACTCGACTATTGAACCTAAGGGCTATCTTACTTCGAGTTCGAGCAATCACTCACTCGACTATTAAGCCTAAGGGTTATCTTACTTCGAGTTCGAGCAATCACTCACTCGACTATTAAGCCTAAGGGCTATCTTACTTCGAGTTCGAGAAATCACTCACTCGACTATAAGCTTAAGAGCTATCTTACTTCGAGTTCGAACAGTCACTCACTCGACAATAAAAGCCTACGAGCTACAATACTTCGAGTTCAAGTTCGAGCAATCACTCACTCGACTATTGAGCCTAAGGGCTATCTTACTTTGAGTTCGAGCAATCACTCACTCGACTATTAAGCCTAAGGGTTATCTTACTTCGAGTTCGAGCAAACACTCACTCGACTATTGAACCTAAGGGCTATCTTACTTCGAGTTTGAGCAATCACTCACTCGACTATTAAGCCTAAGGGCTATCTTACTTCGAGTTCGAGCAATCACTCACTCGACTATTAAGCCTAAGGGTTATCTTACTTCGAGTTCGAGCAATCACTCACTCGACTATTGAACCTAAGGGCTATCTTACTTCGAGTTCGAGCAATCACTCACTCGACTATTAAGCCTAAGGGTTATCTTACTTCGAGTTCGAGCAATCACTCACTCGACTATTAAGCCTAAGGGCTATCTTACTTCGAGTTCGAGAAATCACTCACTCGACTATAAGCTTAAGAGCTATCTTACTTCGAGTTCGAACAGTCACTCACTCGACAATAAAAGCCTACGAGCTACAATACTTCGAGTTCAAGTTCGAGCAATCACTCACTCGATTATTGAGCCTAAGGGCTATCTTACTTCGAGTTCAAGCAATCACTCACTCTACTATTAAGCCTAAGGGCTATCTTACTTCGAGTTCGAGCAATCACTCACTCGACTATTAAGCCTAAGGGTTATCTTACATCGAGCTCGAGCAATCACTCACTCGATTATTAAGCCTAAGGGCTATCTTAAATCGAGCTCGAGCAATCACTCACTCGACCATAAAAGCCTACGGGCTACAATACTTCGATTTTGAGTTCGAGTTCGAGCAATCACTCACTCGACTATTGAGCCTAAGGGCTATCTTACCTGAGTTCGAGCAATCACTCACTCGACAATAAAAGCCTACGGGCTACAATACTTCGAGTTCGAGTTTGAGCAATCACTCACTCGACTATTGAGCCTAAGGGCTATCTTACTTCGAGTTCGAGCAATCACTCACTTGGCCCTAAAAGCCTACCGGCTACAATACTTCGAGTTCGTGTTTGAGCAATCACTCACTCGACCATTGAGTCTAAGGGCTATTTTACTTGAGTTCGAGCAATCACTCACTCAACCATAAAAGCCTACGGGCTACAATACTTTGAGTTCGAGTTCGAGCAATCACTCACTCGACTATTGAGCCTAAGGGCTATCTTACTTCGAGTTCGAACAATCACTCACTCGACTATTGAACCTAAGGGCTATCTTACTTCGAGTTCGAGCAATCACTCACTCGACTATTAAGCCTAAGGGTTATCTTACTTCGAGTTCGAGCAATCACTCACTCGACTAATAATCCTAAGGGCTATCTTAATTCGAGTTCGAGCAATCACTCACTCGACTATTAAGCCTAAGGGCTATCTTACTTCGAGCTCGAGCAATCACTAACTCGACCATAAATGCCTACGGGCTACAATACTTCGAGTTCGAGTTCGAGTTCGAGCAATCACTCACTCGACTATTGAGCCTAAGGGCTATCTTACTTAAGTTCGAGCAATGTCTCACTTGACCATAAAAGCCTACGGGCTGCAATACTTCGAGTTCGAGTTTGAGCAATCACTCACTCGACTATTGAGCCTAAGGGCTATCTTACTTCGAGTTCGAGCAATCACTCACTCGGCCCTAAAAGCCTACGGGCTACAATAATTTGAGTTCGATCAATCACTCACTCGACTATTGAACCTAAGGACTATCTTAATTCGAGTTCGAGCAATCACTCACTCGACTATTAAGCCTAAGGGTTATCTTACTTCGAGTTCGAGCAATCACTCACTCGACTATTGAACCTAAGGGCTATCTTACTTCGAGTTCGAGCAATCACTCACTCGACTATTAAGCCTAAGGGTTATCTTACTTCGAGTTCGAGCAATCACTCACTCGACTATTAAGCCTAAGGGCTATCTTACTTCGAGTTCGAGAAATCACTCACTCGACTATAAGCTTAAGAGCTATCTTACTTCGAGTTCGAACAGTCACTCACTCGACAATAAAAGCCTACGAGCTACAATACTTCAAGTTCAAGTTCGAGCAATCACTCACTCGATTATTGAGCCTAAGGGCTATCTTACTTCGAGTTCAAGCAATCACTCACTCTACTATTAAGCCTAAGGGCTATCTTACTTCGAGTTCGAGCAATCACTCACTCGACTATTAAGCCTAAGGGCTATCTTACTTCGAGTTCGAGCAATCACTCACTCGATTATTAAGCCTAAGGGCTATCTTACATCGAGCTCGAGCAATCACTCACTCGACCATAAAAGCCTACGGGCTACAATACTTCGATTTTGAGTTCGAGTTCGAGCAATCACTCACTCGACTATTGAGCCTAAGGGCTATCTTACCTGAGTTCGAGCAATCACTCACTCGACAATAAAAGCCTACGGGCTACAATACTTCGAGTTCGAGTTTGAGCAATCACTCACTCGACTATTGAGCCTAAGGGCTATCTTACTTCGAGTTCGAGCAATCACTCACTTGGCCCTAAAAGCCTACCGGCTACAATACTTCGAGTTCGTGTTTGAGCAATCACTCACTCGACCATTGAGTCTAAGGGCTATTTTACTTGAGTTCGAGCAATCACTCACTCAACCATAAAAGCCTACGGGCTACAATACTTTGAGTTCGAGTTCGAGCAATCACTCACTCGACTATTGAGCCTATGGGCTATCTTACTTCGAGTTCGAACAATCACTCACTTGACTATTGAACCTAAGGGCTATCTTACTTCGAGTTCGAGCAATCACTCACTCGACTATTAAGCCTAAGGGTTATCTTACTTCGAGTTCGAGCAATCACTCACTAGACTAATAATCCTAAGGGCTATCTTAATTCGAGTTCGAGCAATCACTCACTCGACTATTAAGCCTAAGGGCTATATTACTTCGAGCTCGAGCAATCACTAACTCGACCATAAATGCCTACGGGCTACAATACTTCGAGTTCGAGTTCGAGCAATCACTCACTCGACTATTGAGCCTAAGGGCTATCTTACTTGAGTTCGAGCAATCACTCACTTGACCATAAAAGCCTACGGGCTGCAATACTTCGAGTTCAAGTTAGAGCAATCACTCACTCGACTATTGAGCCTAAGGGCTATCTTACTTCGAGTTCGAGCAATCACTCACTCGGCCCTAAAAGCCTATGGGCTACAATAATTTGAGTTCGATCAATCACTCACTCGACTATTGAACCTAAGGACTATCTTACTTCGAGTTCGAGCAATCACTCACTCGACTATTAAGCCTAAGGGTTATCTTACTTCGAGTTCGAGCAATCACTAACTCGACTATTGAACCTAAGGGCTATCTTACTTCGAGTTCGAGCAATCACTCACTCGACTATTAAGCCTAAGGGTTATCTTACTTCGAGTTCGAGCAATCACTCACTCGACTATTAAGCCTAAGGTCTATCTTACTTCGAGTTCGAGAAATCACTCACTCGACTATAAGCTTAAGAGCTATCTTACTTCGAGTTCGAACAGTCACTCACTCGACAATAAAAGCCTACGAGCTACAATACTTCGAGTTCAAGTTCGAGCAATCACTCACTCAATTATTGAGCCTAAGGGCTATCTTACTTCGAGTTCAAGCAATCACTCACTCTACTATTAAGCCTAAGGGCTATCTTACTTCGAGTTCGAGCAATCACTCACTCGACTATTAAGCCTAAGGGCTATCTTACATCGAGCTCGAGCAATCACTCACTCGATTATTAAGCCTAAGGGCTATCTTACATCGAGCTCGAGCAATCACTCACTCGATTATTAAGCCTAAGGGCTACAATACTTCGATTTTGAGTTCGAGTTCGAGCAATCACTCACTCGACTATTGAGCCTAAGGGCTATCTTACCTGAGTTCGAGCAATCACTCACTCGACAATAAAAGCCTACGGGCTACAATACTTCGAGTTCGAGTTTGAGCAATCACTCACTCGACTATTGAGCCTAAGGGCTATCTTACTTTGAGTTCGAGCAATCACTCACTTGGCCCTAAAAGCCTACTGGCTACAATACTTCGAGTTCGTGTTTGAGAAATCACTCACTCGGCCATTGAGTCTAAGGGCTATTTTACTTGAGTTCGAGCAATCACTCACTCAACTAAAAAAGCCTACGGGCTACAATACTTCGAGTTCGAGTTCGAGCAATCACTCACTCGACTATTGAGCCTAAGGGCTATCTTACTTCGAGTTCGAACAATCACTCACTCGACTATTGAACCTAAGGGCTATCTTACTTCGAGTTCGAGCAATCACTCACTCGACTATTAAGCCTAAGGGTTATCTTACTTCGAGTTCGAGCAATCACTCACTCGACTAATAATCCTAAGGGCTATCTTAATTCGAGTTCGAGCAATCACTCACTCGACTATTAAGCCTAAGGGCTATCTTACTTTGAGCTCGAGCAATCACTAACTCGACCATAAAAGCCTACGGGCTACAATACTTCGAGTTCG
Organism: Nicotiana tomentosiformis; assembly: GCF_000390325.3. Classification (NCBI taxonomy): domain Eukaryota; kingdom Viridiplantae; phylum Streptophyta; class Magnoliopsida; order Solanales; family Solanaceae; genus Nicotiana; species Nicotiana tomentosiformis. The sequence continues at coordinate 56,683,911 of NC_090817.1, forward strand.
AGTTCGAGCAATCACTCACTCGACTATTGAGCCTAAGGGCTATCTTACTTGAGTTCGAGCAATCACTCACTTGACCATAAAAGCCTACGGGCTACAATACTTCGAGTTCGAGTTAGAGCAATCACTCACTCGACTATTGAGCCTAAGGGCTATCTTACTTCGAGTTCGAGCAATCACTCACTCGGCCCTAAAAGCCTACGGGCTACAATAATTTGAGTTCGATCAATCACTCACTCGACTATTGAACCTAAGGACTATCTTACTTCGAGTTCGAGCAATCACTCACTCGACTATTAAGACTAAGGGTTATCTTACTTCGAGTTCGAGCAATCACTCACTCGACTATTGAACCTAAGGGCTATCTTACTTCGAGTTCGAGCAATCACTCACTCGACTATTAAGCCTAAGGGTTATCTTACTTCGAGTTCGAGCAATCACTCACTCGACTAATAATCCTAAGGGCTATCTTACTTCGAGTTCGAGCAATCACTCACTCGACTATTAAGCCTAAGGGCTATCTTACTTCGAGTTCGAGCAATCACTCACTCGACCATAAAATCCTACGGGCAACAATACTTCGAGTTCGAGTTCGAGCAATCACTCACTCAACTATTGGGCCTAAGGGCTATCTTACTTTGAGTTTGAGCAATCACTCACTCGACCATAAAAACCTACGGGCAACAATACTTCGAGTTTGAGTTCGAGAAATAACTCTTTCGACTATTAAGCCTAAGGGCTATCTTACTTCGAGTGTGAGCAATCACTCACTCGACTATTGAGTCTAAGGGCTATCTTACTTCGAGTTCGAGCAATCACTCACTCGACCATTAAAACCTACGGGCTACAAAACTTAGAGTTCGAGTTCGAGCAATCTCTCACTCGACTATTTAGCCTAAGGGCTATCTTACTTCGACTTCGAGCAATCACTCACTCGACTATTAAGCCTAAGGGCTTGTTACACCCTATATTTTCGTATGTAAAAATGCGTCGTAAGCAAACTAATGTAGGACAAAAAAATGAGATAATATTTAAAAGTATATAAAGTAAGTTAATCATGTTACCTCTGAGGTTACAAATATTGAAGATCATGAACAACAAGTACAAAGAGGGTTGGACAGTTCAGAAGCTAAAGCAATTAAATAAAACAATGTTTCATCGAAAGTCGACAAGTTGGGAATGTTATAACATGTACCTTTGGGGTGAGACTAGGGTGATTAACATGATAAAGAGATTATGTTATGATTTATATTAGTCGTATTACATCCGTGTGTTATGTTTTTAAGTCAAGCGAGTTGTGGAACAAAAGTCGATGAAAGTCATCACAAGTTACATTCATAAGTTTTACTGAAACTTTGGGTCAAATGTAACTGCAATTTTCTCCCAATATACTTAGAGTTATGGTGTGTTCCACCCATCAAATTAAAGATCTATGAGTCTATTTTCCAACGCATTAAACCATTTGTCAATACGACATCGGAGTAGAGAGATATGTGCATTTTTGCGATACTGCGCAAGCTGCTAGGTGACAAGTAGGTGTGTCACCTACTTGCTTAAATGAAAGCCCAAAAATGGGCCATTTCGGGTCGTCCAAAGAGGCCTTTTAAGGGCCTATTTTTTTCATATATTAGACTTAAAATAGAGCATAATAACCAGACATAAGCTCTGCAAAGAATCCTCCCAAAAATTTCCCACAAACCCTAATTGATTTTCTCTCCCTTTCAAGTTCCAATTGGAGGTAAAACTTAGAGTTTGAAGAACCAAGATAGGAGCTGAGTTATCCAACAAATAAGGTGAGTTTACTGCTCTCTTTCATCCATTTTTTCTTCTGTAAATTCATGGTAAGTCGTTCTATACTTGTAAGAACTCACGGGATGGTGATCGGAAGCCGTGAGTTCGAGTTATTCACTTGTAGCGGACTGTTTTGTGGACTGTTTTGTGTTGCTGTTGGGCTGCGTGTTTTATTACTATTTTGTGGAGTTTTGGAGGAGGAAGGGGGTTTATAAACACCATATAAATGTAGGGTGGTTGGCTGGTCGTTCGTCATAACATTTTCGGGTCGTTTGACACTACTACAGTGGTCGTTTTGTGTACGAAGAGATTGGGGTGTGTTGGGCTGTTTTGTAGTATTTGATGGTGTATATAGGGCTGGAAAATGATGTATATATGTTGTTATTGTTCTGTCCTTGTATTGTTGGTGTTATCTTGAAGTTGGAGGAAGGGCATATTATAGGGGAGATGCTGCCCGTTTTAATACAAAATAGGTTTGTCGTTCGTTGTGCGATAGTTGTACCTTTCGTAACTTAACGATAGTATTATTATCATTCTTGTAGATTAAGGTGCGAAGAGGTGAGTTCAACTTGGTGATTGAAAAGATTGTGATAAGGTATGTTAAGGCTAAGCCTTCCTTCATTTTGGCATGATCTCGTAGCTACATGTGTTAGTAATGAGACAAAAAGAGAAGTTCATATTCATGAATTTATTCACACTATTCTAGTCTCATAAGTTACAATATTATTCCTTATCGAGACTCTATATTCAATTTTAGTATTGTCTTCTTTCAGTCAAGAGAGCAGCAAGCCTATATATACAGTATTACAGTATTTTCATTACCATCGAGCTATAATCGATGGGCAGGCCCCTATTGGGCAACCACTGATCAGATGGAAAGTTATATACCGAGCCTACTGTGGCCGAGCGCCTATGAGCGAGCCCAGCATGGTCGAGATACATAGCCTAGTATGGCCGAGCGCCTATGAGCGAGCCTACTATGGCACAGCAGTTATATATACCGAGCCTTATAAGGCCGTACAATTATTTTACTTACTATATTGAAGGAGTTGAGTCAGTATCAGCAGGTAAGTATATCTCCAGATCATCTTTGACTCCCAGTTAATTTCAGTTATCATATTATCAGTTCAGTTTCAGATTTCAGTTATTTTATTGCCTTACATACTCGGTATATTATTTCGTACTGACGTCCCTTTTTTGGGGGCGCTGCATTTCATGCGTGCAGGTTCAGACAGACAAACGGGTAGACCTCCTCAGTAGGTGTTTTCCGAGTTCCGCCTGATCGGTAAGCTCCACGTCTTTCGGAGTTGCCAGGACTAGAGTTTTGTGTACATCTTATGTATATCTGTATATATTTATGGGTAGGTCGGGGCCCTGTTCCGATCACAGTACATCTATCAGTAGAGGCTTGTAGGCATATCCTGTTGGTTAGTGCAGTATGTTGGGTTTGTATAAATTGGTGGTTTGTCAGCTGTAGTAGCTATGACGGCCTTGTCGGCCTAGCTTTATATTGATATTTAGTTAGTGCTAGTTTCCATTCAGTTTTATATTTTGCTTCGCAAATTGTCTTGCAAGGTGGCCCCATGGCCAAAGTATGACATTATGTGTTCAGAGTCCCTTAGTCGCAATTTGGTACGCCAGGTTAGGTGAGGCACGGGGTGCTTGTCTCGCTCCTAGGTTCGGGGCGTGACAAACTTGGTATCAGAGCAGTTCTGTCCTAGGGAGTCTACAAGCCGTGTCTAGTAGGGTCTTGTTTATAGATGTGTTGTGCACCACATTATATAAGCAAGGAACTACAGGGCATTTAGGAGTTGGTTACACTTCTTTGAAATCTAAATCGTGCTATAGAACTGAGTTATAGGAAATTTGAATTAAACTTATGTGTTGGTGTTTGCATGCACAGATGACGGTGACTAGGAAGACTACGGCTAGCCAGAGGAGAGATACAGTAGTAGGTGAGGGGACCAACAGGGTACCCCCAGTAGATGGGGCCCAGTCTGAGGCTCAAGGGGAGACCCCTACTCAGCCATTACCGGCTCCTCCACCAACTACGGAGATTCCTAGGGAAACCGCACATCCAGTTCCCCCTCCACTTCCATCAGATCAGGACTTAAGGAGTGCGGTGCATTTGTTGACACAGTTGGTAGCTACCCAGCAACATGCTAGGGCATCAGCTAGTGCAGGAACTTCTGAGGGGTCTGGGAGTTCAAGGGTCCGAGAGTTTATTGCTTTGAGTCCCCCAGAGTTCACGGGGACAGATCAGAGGGAGGACCCGCAGGATTTCATAGATCAGCTTCACAGGATCTTTCGTGTTATGCATGCCACGGAGAAAGAGGCAGTTGAGCTAGCAGCTTTTCGACTCCGAGATATAGCCATCCTTTGGTATGAGGGATGGGAGAGGTCCAGGGGACGTGATACACCTCCAGCTATTTGGGAGAATTTTTCAGATGCTTTCCTTGACCAGTACTTACCGCGGGAGATCCGACAGGCTCGAGTCGATCAGTTTCTAGCCCTCAAGCAGGGTAATATGAGTGTTCGAGAGTATAGTCTCCGTTTTGACTCATTGGCCAGATATGCACCATCCATAGTTTCTACTATGCGGGACAGGATTCACAGGTTTATAGCAGGGTTAGCCCCAGAGTTAACCAAGGCATGTGCCACCGCTGCATTGCAGGATAGTATGGATATCTCCCGGATTCAGGCATTCGCCCAGAATATAGAAAGGGGTAGGCGTCGGCAGCAGGGTACAGAGAGGGCTGAGCAAGGGCAACGTAAGAGGATGAGATTTCCCAGGTCTCAGGAGCAATCTCAGGGTAGTTATAGGACCCAGTACTTCGGACGGCCACCTAGGCCTCCGCCACCTCAGTTACAGGGTTACGGGTATGACCGCTATACTCAGTCAGGACCAGGTGAGAGCTCACGGGCGTCGGGTTTGCAGCGACAACGAGGTTCTGCGCAGACATGGTCATTTCCTCCGCGGTGTGACATCTGTGGTAGAGGACACTTGGGTCAATGCCGAGCAGGTTCTGATGCTTGTTATACATGTGGGCGTCCGGGGCATATGATGCGAGATTGCCCAAATAGAGATTCTGGGGGAATGGCACAACCAGCGAGTTCAGCAACAGGATCATCTATGTCCGTGCATCCTTCAAGGCGTGAGTCTCAGTCTTCGGCTGGTAGAGGTCGAGGCAGAGGTAGAGGTTCCAGTTCAAGTGGTAATCAGAACCGTATCTATGCTTTAGCGGGTCGACAGGACCAGGAGTCTTCACCAGACGTTGTGACAGGTATATTAACCATTTTCTCTCACGATGCTTATGCTTTGATAGACCCAGGATCTACTTTATCGTATATTACCCCATTTGTCGTGAGGAAGTTTGGTATAGTGCCTGAAATACTAAGTGATCCTTTTGCGGTATCTACACCGGTCGGAGAATCGATTATTGCTAGACGGGTTTACCGAGGTTGTACGGTGACAATTTGTAGTCGTCAGACCTCAGCTGACCTAGTTGAGCTAGAGATGATGGACTTTGATGCTATCATGGGCATGGACTGGTTGGCAGCTTGCTATGCCACAGTTGATTGCCGAGCAAAGGTAGCCAAATTTCATTTTCCGGGTGAGCCAGTCCTTGAATGGGTAGGTAATACACCAACACCCAGAGGTAGGTTTATTTCCTATCTGAAGGCGAGGAAAATGATCGCAAAAGGGTGCATTTATCATATTGTGCGAGTTAGAGATGCAGATGCTGAGATACCTACACTTCAGTCTATTCCCATAGTCAAAGAGTATGCAGATGTGTTTCCAGATGAGCTTCCAGGTATTCCTCCAGAGCGAGAGATTGATTTTAGCATCGATTTGCTTCCAGGAACTCAACCAATATCCGTCCCTCCGTATAGAATGGCACCTGCCGAATTGAAGGAGTTGAAGGAGCAGTTAAAAGATTTGCTAGAGAAAGGTTACATTAGGCCCAGTACCTCACCTTGGGGTGCACCGGTACTATTTGTGCGGAAGAAAGACGGCTCGCTGAGGATGTGTATCGATTATAGGCAGTTGAACAAGGTAACTATTAAGAATAAGTATCCACTTCCAAGGATCGATGACTTGTTTGATCAGTTGCAGGGAGCTAGATGCTTTTCCAAGATTGATTTGAGGTCGGGGTACCACCAGGTCAGAGTTCGGGAAAAAGATATTCCGAAGACAGCCTTCAGGACCCGATATGGCCACTTCGAGTTCCTTGTCATGTCCTTCGGGTTGACTAATGCACCCGCTGTATTTATGGACTTGATGAATAGCCTATTCCGGCCATTTTTAGATCTGTTCGTGATAGTATTTATTGATGATATTCTGGTTTATTCCCGTTCAGAGGATGAGCATGCGGACCACCTGCGAGCGGTACTCCAAACCCTCCGTGATCGTAAGTTGTATGCTAAGTTTTCTAAATGTGAGTTCTGGTTGAAGTCTGTAGCATTCTTGGGGCATATTGTATCAGATGAAGGGATAAAGGTGGACACTCAGAAGATTGAGGCCGTGAAATCTTGGCCTAGACCTACCACTCCGACAGAGGTTCGTAGCTTTCTAGGCTTAGCAGGATACTATCGGAGGTTCGTAGAGGGTTTTTCCTCCCTTTCGGCACCATTGACGAAGTTGACACAGAAAGAAACTAAGTTTCAATGGACAGAGGCTTGTGAGCGGAGTTTCCAAGAGCTTAAGAACAAGTTGACCTCAGCTCCAGTTCTAACACTTCCAGAGGGTCTAGAGGGTTATGCCGTGTATTGTGATGCATCAGGTGTCGGGTTAGGATGTGTCCTGATGCAACATGGGAAGGTAATTGCATATGCTTCAAGGCAGTTGAGGAAGCACGAGAGGAATTATCCGACCCACGACCTCGAGTTAGCTGCGGTTGTCCATGCACTTAAGATATGGCGGCATTATTTATATGGTGTTCATGTTGATATATTTACTGATCATAAAAGCCTACAATATATTTTCAAGCAGAAAGAGTTGAATTTGCGACAGAGGCGATGGCTTGAGTTATTGAAAGATTACGATGTTAACATTCTCTACCATCCAGGGAAAGCTAATGTTGTAGCAGATGCCTTAAGTCGCCGATCTATGGGTAGCTTAGCACATGTAGAGCCCGAGAAAAGACAATTAGCTAGAGATATTCATCAATTGGCTTCGTTGGGGGTTCGGTTAGTAGATTCTGAGGATGGTGGAGTTGTAATCCAAAACACTGCAAAATCATCCCTCATAGCTGAAGTCAAGGAAAGGCAGTACGAGGACCCAGAGTTGGTCGAGTTGAGAGAGCGAGTTCCGCAGCAGAAGAAGCCATTGTTAGAGCTCAAGGGAGATGGGGTTCTCAGATACAAGGGTCGTTTGTGTGTTCCAGATGTAGCAGGGCTACGAGACAGGATTATGTCAGAGGCACATTATTCATGGTATTCCATCCACCCTGGATCGACGAAGATGTATCATGACATTAAGGATATGTACTGGTGGAATGATATGAAGAAGAACATTGCTGAGTTTGTCGCCCAATGTACTAGTTGCCAGCAAGTGAAGGTAGAACACCAGAAGCCCGGAGGGCTAATGCAGACTATAGAGATCCCGACATGGAAATGGGAGGCGATAAACATGGACTTTATCATGGGTTTACCTCGTTCTAATCGTAAGTTCGATTCCATATGGGTGATAGTCGATAGGCTCACGAAATCAGCTCACTTCCTACCGGTCAGATCTACATATACAGCAGAAGATTATGCAAAGTTATATATTAAGGAGATAGTGCGGCTACACGGAGTACCAGTTTCTATTATATCTGACCGTGGGGCTCAGTTTACAGCACATTTTTGGAGGTCATTTCAGAGAGGTCTAGGGACTCAGGTGAATCTCAGCACAGCTTTTCATCCACAGACTGATGGACAAGCCGAGCGCACAATTCAGACGCTCGAGGATATGTTACGAGTATGTGTGTTGGATTTTAAAAGAAGTTGGGATGAACATCTACCTCTTATCGAGTTTGCATATAATAACAGTTACCACTCCAGTATCCAGATGGCTCCGTACGAGGCTTTGTATGGGCGTAAGTGCAGATCTCCTATAGGGTGGTTTGATGTTGGAGAATCTGGGTTACATGGGCCAGACCTGGTTCAGCAGGCCGTAGAGAAAGTAAAGGTTATCCGGGAGCGACTGTTGACAGCTCAGAGTCGTCAGAAGTCATATTTTGACGTGCGGCGACGAGACTTAGAGTTCAGGATTAATGACTGGGTATTCTTAAAGGTATCACCTATGAAGGGCGTGATGAGGTTTGGCAAGAAAGGAAAGCTTAGCCCACGGTATATTGGGCCTTATAGGATCATTCGGAGAGTGGGCCAACTAGCTTATGAGTTAGAGTTGCCCTCAGAATTGGAGTCTGTCCATCCGGTTTTTCACGTATCTATGCTACGGAAGTGCATTGGCGATCCTACCCGAGTGGTGCCCACGGATGATGTACAGATTACAGAGGACTTGTCATATGAGGAAATTCCAGTTGCCATCCTAGACCGACAAATCCGCAATCTACGAAATAAGGAGGTAGCTTCCGTAAAGGTTTTATGGAGGAGCAAGAATGTAGAAGAGATGACGTGGGAATCGGAGGAAGAAATGAAGTCTAAATACCCCCACCTATTTCAAAATGAAGATATGGTTCGAGATGGGACGCTACAACATAGCTCTATGTAGGCTAGCAGGTCATCAGGTAAGCTTTTATTTTTCACTTTCAATATTTATGATTTACGGTCGGTGAGGCAAATTGCTGCTATTTATAAAGATTGGCCATGTGTGGCATGCATAGTATGTTTCTGGCTACGTGCAGGTTGGTTTTAACCTAGTGTACGAAGGATACTCTGGAAAAAGTTTCCAAAGTCTCCAAGAGTAAACATTCGAGGACGAATGTTCCCAAGGGGGAGTGATGTTACACCCTATATTTTCGTATGTAAAAATGGCGTCGTAAGCAAACTAATGTAGGACAAAAAAATGAGATAATATTTAAAAGTATATAAAGTAAGTTAATCATGTTACCTCTGAGGTTACAAATATTGAAGATCATGAACAACAAGTACAAAGAGGGTTGGACAGTTCAGAAGCTAAAGCAATTAAATAAAACAATGTTTCATCGAAAGTCGACAAGTTGGGAATGTTATAACATGTACCTTTGGGGTGAGACTAGGGTGATTAACATGATAAAGAGATTATGTTATGATTTATATTAGTCGTATTACATCCGTGTGTTATGTTTTTAAGTCAAGCGAGTTGTGGAACAAAAGTCGATGAAAGTCATCACAAGTTACATTCATAAGTTTTACTGAAACTTTGGGTCAAATGTAACTGCAATTTTCTCCCAATATACTTAGAGTTATGGTGTGTTCCACCCATCAAATTAAAGATCTATGAGTCTATTTTCCAACGCATTAAACCATTTGTCAATACGACATCGGAGTAGAGAGATATGTGCATTTTTGCGATACTGCGCAAGCTGCTAGGTGACAAGTAGGTGTGTCACCTACTTGCTTAAATGAAAGCCCAAAAATGGGCCATTTCGGGTCGTCCAAAGAGGCCTTTTAAGGGCCTATTTTCTTCATATATTAGACTTAAAATAGAGCATAATAACCAGACATAAGCTCTGCAAAGAATCCTCCCAAAAATTTCCCACAAACCCTAATTGATTTTCTCTCCCTTTCAAGTTCCAATTGGAGGTAAAACTTAGAGTTTGAAGAACCAAGATAGGAGCTGAGTTATCCAACAAATAAGGTGAGTTTACTGCTCTCTTTCATCCATTTTTTCTTCTGTAAATTCATGGTAAGTCGTTCTATACTTGTAAGAACTCACGGGATGGTGATCGGAAGCCGTGAGTTCGAGTTATTCACTTGTAGCGGACTGTTTTGTGGACTGTTTTGTGTTGCTGTTGGGCTGCGTGTTTTATTACTATTTTGTGGAGTTTTGGAGGAGGAAGGGGGTTTATAAACACCATATAAATGTAGGGTGGTTGGCTGGTCGTTCGTCATAACATTTTCGGGTCGTTTGACACTACTACAGTGGTCGTTTTGTGTACGAAGAGATTGGGGTGTGTTGGGCTGTTTTGTAGTATTTGATGGTGTATATAGGGCTGGAAAATGATGTATATATGTTGTTATTGTTCTGTCCTTGTATTGTTGGTGTTATCTTGAAGTTGGAGGAAGGGCATATTATAGGGGAGATGCTGCCCGTTTTAATACAAAATAGGTTTGTCGTTCGTTGTGCGATAGTTGTACCTTTCGTAACTTAACGATAGTATTATTATCATTCTTGTAGATTAAGGTGCGAAGAGGTGAGTTCAACTTGGTGATTGAAAAGATTGTGATAAGGTATGTTAAGGCTAAGCCTTCCTTCATTTTGGCATGATCTCGTAGCTACATGTGTTAGTAATGAGACAAAAAGAGAAGTTCATATTCATGAATTTATTCACACTATTCTAGTCTCATAAGTTACAATATTATTCCTTATCGAGACTCTATATTCAATTTTAGTATTGTCTTCTTTCAGTCAAGAGAGCAGCAAGCCTATATATACAGTATTACAGTATTTTCATTACCATCGAGCTATAATCGATGGGCAGGCCCCTATTGGGCAACCACTGATCAGATGGAAAGTTATATACCGAGCCTACTGTGGCCGAGCGCCTATGAGCGAGCCCAGCATGGTCGAGATACATAGCCTAGTATGGCCGAGCGCCTATGAGCGAGCCTACTATGGCAGAGCAGTTATATATACCAAGCCTTATAAGGCCGTACAATTATTTTACTTACTATATTGAAGGAGTTGAGTCAGTATCAGCAGGTAAGTATATCTCCAGATCATCTTTGACTCCCAGTTAATTTCAGTTATCATATTATCAGTTCAGTTTCAGATTTCAGTTATTTTATTGCCTTACATACTCGGTACATTATTTCGTACTGACGTCCCTTTTTTGGGGGCGCTGCATTTCATGCGTGCAGGTTCAGACAGACAAACGGGTAGACCTCCTCAGTAGGTGTTTTTCGAGTTCCGCCTGATCGGTAAGCTCCACGTCTTTCGGAGTTGCCAGGACTAGAGTTTTGTGTACATCTTATGTATATCTGTATATATTTATGGGTAGGTCGGGGCCCTGTTCCGATCACAGTACATCTATCAGTAGAGGCTTGTAGGCATATCCTGTTGGTTAGTGCAGTATGTTGGGTTTGTATAAATTGGTGGTTTGTCAGCTGTAGTAGCTATGACGGCCTTGTCGGCCTAGCTTTATATTGATATTTAGTTAGTGCTAGTTTCCATTCAGTTTTATATTTTGCTTCGCAAATTGTCTTGCAAGGTGGCCCCATGGCCAAAGTATGACATTATGTGTTCAGAGTCCCTTAGTCGCAATTTGGTACGCCAGGTTAGGTGAGGCACGGGGTGCTTGTCTCGCTCCTAGGTTCGGGGCGTGACAAACTTGGTATCAGAGCAGTTCTGTCCTAGGGAGTCTACAAGCCGTGTCTAGTAGGGTCTTGTTTATAGATGTGTTGTGCACCACATTATATAAGCAAGGAACTACAGGGCATTTGAGTTCAAGTTCGAGCAATCACTCACTCGACTATTAAGCCTAAGGGTTATCTTACTTCGAGTTCGAGCAATCACTCACTCGACTAATAATCCTAAGGGCTATCTTACTTCGAGTTCGAGCAATCACTTACTCGACTATTAAGCCTAAGGGCTATCTTACTTCGAGCTCGATCAATCACTCACCCGACCATAAAAGCCTACAGGCTACAATACTTCGAGTTCCAGTTCGAGTTCAAGTTCGAGCAATCACTCACTCGACTATTGAGCCTAAGGGCTATCTTACTTGAGTTCGAGCAATCACTCACTCGACCATAAAAGCCTACGGTCTACAATACTTCGAGTTCGAGTTGGAGCAATCATTCACTCGACTATTGAGCCTAAGGGCTATCTTACTTCGAGTTTGTGCAATCACTCACTCGGCCCTAAAAGCCTACGGGCTACAATACTTCGAGTTCGAGTTCGATTTCGAGTTCGAGCAATCACTCACTCGACTATTGAGCCTAAGGGCTATCTTACTTCGAGTTCGAGCAATCACTCACTCGACTATTAAGCCTAAGGGCTATCTTACTTCGAGTTCGAGCAATCACTCACTCGACCATTAAAGCCTACGGGCTACAATACTTCGAGTTCAAGTTCAAGCAATCTCTCACTCGACTATTTAGCCTAAGGACTATCTTACTTCGACTTCGAGCAATCACTCAATCTACTGTTAAGCCTAAGGGCTATCTTACTTCGAGTTCGAGCAATCACTCACTCGACTATAAGCCTAAGAGCTATCTTACTTCGAGTTCGAGCAATCACTCACTCGACCATAAAAGCCTACGAGCTACACTACTTCGAGTTCAAGTTCGAGCAATCACTCACTCGACTATTGAGCCTAAGGGCTATCTTACTTCGAGTTCGAGCAATCACTCACTCGAGTATTAAGCCTAAGGGCTATCTTACTTCGCGTTCGAGCAATCACTCACTCAACTATTGAGCCTAAGGGCTATCTTACTTCGAGTTCAAGAAATCACTCACTCGACCATAAAAGCCTACGGGCTACAATACTTCGAGTTCGAGTTCGAGCAATCACTCACTCGACTATTGAGCCCAAGGGCTATCTTACTTCGAGTTCGAGCAATCACTCACTCGACTATTAAGCCTAAGGGATATCTTACTTCGAGTTAGAGCAATCACTCACTCGACTATTAACCCTAAGGGCTATCTTACTTCGAGCTCGAGCAATCACTCACTCGACCATAAAAGCCTACGGGCTATAATACTTCGAGTTCGAGCAATCACTCAATCGACTATTGAGTCTAAGGGCTATCTTATTTCGAGTTCAAGCAATCACTCACTCGACCATAAAAGCCTACAGGCTACAATACTTCAGGTTCAAGTTCGATCAATTACTCACTCGACTATTGAACCTAAGGGCTATCTTACTTCGAGTTCGAGCAATCACTCACTCGACTATTAAGCCTAAAGGTTATCTTACTTCGAGTTTGAGCAATCACTCACTCGACTATTGAACCTAAGGGCTATCTTACTTCGAGTTCGAGCAATCACTCACTCGACTATTAAGCCTAACGGTTATATTACTTCGAGTTCGAACAATCACTCACTCGACTATTAAGACTGAGGTCTATCTTACTTCGAGTTCGAGCTATAACTCACTCGACCATAAAAGCTTAAGGGCTACAATACTTCGAGTTCGAGTTCGAGCAATCACTCACTCGACTATTAATCCTAAGGGCTATCTTACTTCGAGTTCGAGCAATCACTCACTCGACCATAAAATCCTACGGGTTACAATACTTCGAGTTCGAGTTCGAGTTCGAGCAATCACTCACTCGACTATTGAGCCTAAAGGCTATCTTATTTTGAGTTTGAGCAATCACTCACTCGACCATAAAAGCCTAGGGGCAACAATACTTCGAGTTTGAGTTCGAGAAATCACTCACTTGACTATTAAGCCTAAGGGCTATCTTACTTCGAGTTCGAGCAATCACTCACTCGACTATTGAGCCTAAGGGCTATCTTACTTCGAGTTCGAGCAATAACTCACTCGACTATTAAGCCTAAGGGCTATCTTACTTCGAGTTCGGGAAATCACTCACTCGACTATTGAGCCTAAGGGCTATCTTACTTCGAGTTCGAGCAATCACTCACTCGGCCATTAAAGCCTACGGCTACAATACTTCGAGTTCGAGTTCGATAAATCTCTCACTCGATTATTTAGCCTAAGGGCTATCTTACTTCGACTTCGAGCAATCACTCACTCGACTGTTAAGTCTAAGGGCTATCTTACTTCGAGTTCGAGCAATCACTCACTCGACTATAAGCCTAAGAGCTATCTTACTTCGAGTTCGAGCAATCACTCACTCGACCATAAAAGCCTACGAGCTACAATACTTCGAGTTCAAGTTCTAGCAATCACTTACTCGACTATTGAGCCTAAGGGCTATCTTACTTCGAGTTCGAGCAATCACTCACTCGAGTATTAAGCCTAAGGGCTATCTTACTTCGAGTTCGAGAAATCACTCACTCGACCATAAAAGCATACGGGCTACAATACTTCGAGTTCGAGTTCGAGTTCGAGTTCGAGCAATCACTCACTCGACTATTGAGCCAAAGGGCTATTTTACTTCGAGTTCAAGCAATCACTCACTCGACTATTAAGCCTAAGGGATATCTTACTTCGAGTTAGAGCAATCACTCACTCGACTATTGAGCCTAAGGGCTATCTTACTTCGAGTTCGAGCAATCACTCACTCGACTATTAAGCCTAAGGGATATCTTACTTCGAGTTAGAGCAATCACTCACTCGACTATTAAGCCTAAGGGCTATCTTACTTCGAGCTCGAGCAATCACTCACTCGACCATAAGAGCCTATGGGCTATAATACTTTGAGTTCGAGTTCGAGCAATCACTCACTCGACTATTGAGTCTAAGGGCTATCTTAATTGAGTTCGAGCAATCACTCACTCTACCATAAAATCCTACAGGCTACAATACTTTGAGTTCGAGTTAGAGCAATCACTCACTCGATTATTGAGCCTAAGGGCTATCATATTTCGAGTTCGAGCAATCACTCACTCGACCCTAAAACCCTACGGGCTACAATACTTCGAGTTCGAGTTCAAGCAATCACTCTCTCGACTATTAAGCCTAAGGGCTATCTTACTTCTAGTTCGAGAAATCACTCACTCGACCATAATTTCCTACGGGCTACAATACTTCGAGTTCAAGTTCGAGCAATCACTCACTCGACTATTGAGCCTAAGGGCTATCTTACTTCGAGTTCGAGCAATCACTCACTCGAGTATTAAGCCTAAGGGCTATCTTACTTCGCATTCGAGCAATCACTCACTCAACTATTGAGCCTAAGGGCCATCTTACTTCGAGTTCAAGAAATCACTCACTCGACCATAAAAGCCTACGGGCTACAATACTTCGAGTTCGAGTTCGAGCAATCACTCACTCGACTATTGAGCCCAAGGGCTATCTTACTTCGAGTTCGAGCAATCACTCACTAGACTATTAAGCCTAAGGGATATCTTACTTCGAGTTAGAGCAATCACTCACTCGACTATTAACCCTAAGGGCTATCTTACTTCGAGCTCGAGCAATCACTCACTCGACCATAAAAGCCTACGGGCTATAATACTTCGAGTTCGAGCAATCACTCAATCGACTATTGAGTCTAAGGGCTATCTTACTTCGAGTTCAAGCAATCACTCACTCGACCATAAAAGCCTACAGGCTACAATACTTCAGGTTCAAGTTCGATCAATCACTCACTCGACTATTGAACCTAAGGGCTATCTTACTTCGAGTTCGAGCAATCACTCACTCGACTATTAAGCCTAAAGGTTATCTTACTTCGAGTTTGAGCAATCATTCACTCGACTATTGAACCTAAGGGCTATCTTACTTCGAGTTCGAGCAATCACTCACTCGACTATTAAGCCTAACGGTTATATTACTTCGAGTTCGAGCAATCACTCACTCGACTATTAAGACTGAGGTCTATCTTACTTCGAGTTCGAGCTATCACTCACTCGACCATAAAAGCTTAAGGGCTACAATACTTCGAGTTCGAGTTCGAGCAATCACTCACTCGACTTTTAATCCTAAGGGCTATCTTACTTCGAGTTCCAGCAATCACTCACTCGACCATAAAATCCTACGGGTTACAATACTTCGAGTTCGAGTTCGAGTTCGAGCAATTACTCACTCGACTATTGAGTCTAAAGGCTATCTTACTTTGAGTTTGAGCAATCACTCACTCGACCATAAAAGCCTAGGGGCAACAATACTTCGAGTTTGAGTTCGAGAAATCACTCACTTGACTATTAAGCCTAAGGGCTATCTTACTTCGAGTTCGAGCAATCACTCACTCGACTATTGAGCCTAAGGGCTATCTTACTTCGAGTTTGAGCAATAACTCACTCGACTATTAAGCCTAAGGGCTATCTTACTTCGAGTTCGGGAAATCACTCACTCGACTATTGAGCCTAAGGGCTATCTTACTTCGAGTTCGAGCAATCACTCACTCGACCATTAAAGCCTACGGCTACAATACTTCGAGTTCGAGTTCGATAAATCTCTCACTCGAATATTTAGCCTAAGGGCTATCTTACTTCGACTTCGAGCAATCACTCACTCGACTGTTAAGCCTAAGGGCTATCTTACTTCGAGTTCGAGCAATCACTCACTCGACTATAAGCCTAAGAGCTATCTTACTTCGAGTTCGAGCAATCACTCACTCGACCATAAAAGCCTATGAGCTACAATACTTCGAGTTCAAGTTCTAGCAATCACTTACTCAACTATTGAGCCTAAGGGCTATCTTACTTCGAGTTCGAGCAATCACTCACTCGAGTATTAAGCCTAAGGGCTATCTTACTTCGAGTTCGAGAAATCACTCACTCGACCATAAAAGCCTATGGGCTACAATACTTCAAGTTCGAGTTCGAGTTCGAGTTCGAGCAATCACTCACTCGACTATTGAGCCAAAGGGCTATTTTACTTCGAGTTCGAGCAATCACTCACTCGACTATTAAGCCTAAGGGATATCTTACTTCGAGTTAGAGCAATCACTCACTCGACTATTGAGCCTAAGGGCTATCTTACTTCGAGTTCGAGCAATCACTCACTCGACTATTAAGCCTAAGGGATATCTTACTTTGAGTTAGAGCAATGACTCACTCGACTATTAAGCCTAAGGGCTATCTTACTTCGAGCTCGAGCAATCACTCACTCGACCATAAAAGCCTATGGGCTATAATACTTCGAGTTCGAGTTCGAGCAATCACTCACTCGACTATTGAGTCTAAGGGCTATCTTAATTGAGTTCGAGCAATCACTCACTCTACCATAAAATCCTACGGGCTACAATACTTTGAGTTCGAGTTAGAGCAATCACTCACTCGATTATTGAGCTTAAGGGCTATCATATTTCGAGTTCGAGCAATCATTCACTCGACCTTAAAAGCCTACGGGCTACAATACTTCGAGTTCGAGTTCGAGCAATCACTCTCTCGACTATTAAGCCTAAGGTCTATCTTACTTCGAGTTCGAGAAATCACTCACTCGATCATAATTTCCTACGGGCTACAATACTTCGAGTTCGAGTTCGAGCAATCACTCACTCGAATATTGAGCCTAAGGGCTATCTTACTTCGAGTTTGAGCAATCACTCACTCGACCATAAAAGCCTACGGGCTACAATACTTCGAGTTCGAGTTCGAGTTCGAGTAATCACGCACTCGACTATTGAGCCAAAGGGCTATCTTACTTCAAGTTCGAGCAATCACTCACTCGACTATTAAGCCTAAGGGATATCTTACTTCGAGTTAGAGCAATCACTCACTCGACTATTAAGCCTAAGGGCTATCTTACTTCGAGCTCGAGCAATCACTCACTCGACCATAAAAGCCTACGAGCTATAATACTTTGAGTTCGAGTTAGAGCAATCACTCACTCGACTATTGAGCCTAAGGGCTATCATATTTCGAGTTCGAGCAATCACTCACTCGGCCCTAAAAGCCTACGGGCTACAATACTTCATGTTCGAGTTTGAGCAATCACTCTCTCGACTATTAAGCCTAAGGGCTATCTTACTTCCAGTTCGAGTAATCACTCACTCGACCATAAAATCCTACGGGCTACAATACTTCGAGTTCGAGTTCGAGTTCGAGCAATCACTCACTCAACTATTGAGCCTAAGGGCTATCTTACTTCGAGTTTGGGCAATCACTCACTCGACCATAAAAGCCTACGGGCTACAATACTTTGAGTTCGAGTTCGAGTTCGAGCAATCACTGACTCGACTATTAAGCCTAAGGGCTATCTTACTTTGAGTTCAAGCAATTACTCACTCGACTATTGAGCCTAAGGGCTATCTTACTTCGAGTTCGAGCAATCACTCACTCGACCATAAAAGCCTATGGGCTAGAATACTTCGAGTTCGAGCAATCACTCACTCGACTATTGAGCCTAAGGGCTATCTTACTTCGAGTTCGAGCAATAACTCACTCGACTATTAAGCCTAAGGGCTATCTTACTTCGAGTTCGGGAAATCACTCACTCGACTATTGAGCCTAAGGGCTATCTTACTTCGAGTTTGAGCAATCACTCACTCGACCATTAAAGCCTACGGCTACAATACTTCGAGTTCGAGTTCGAACAATCACTCACTCGACTATTTAGCCTAAGGGCTATCTTACTTCGAGTTCGAGCAATCACTCACTCGACTGTTAAGCCTAAGGGCTATCTTACTTCGAGTTCTAGCAATCACTCACTCGACTATAAGCCTAAGGGTTATCTTACTTCGAGTTCGAGCAATCACTCACTCGACCATAAAAGCCTACGGGCTACAATACTTCGAGTTCGAGTTAGAGCAATCACTCACTCGACTATTGAGCCTAAGGGCTATCTTACTTCGAGTTCGAGAAATCACTTGCTCAACTATTAAGCCTAAGGGATATCTTACTTCGAGTTCGAGAAATCACTCATTCGACTATTAAGCTTAAGGGCTATCTTACTTCGAGTTTGAGCAATCACTCACTCGACCATAAAAGCCTACGGTCTACAATACTTCGAGTTTTAGTTCGAGCAATCACTCGCTCGACTATTAAGCCTAAGGACCAATATGGGTATGTTACTACAAGATTCGAAAATGACCCATTATTTGATAAAAACCTAAGGGTTTATTCTATTCTGAGTTCAAAACATACTCGAACTTAGTTATAAAAAATAGTGCGGTCATGGCATCGATCAAGCTATCCGAAATCTCGAACATATTATTGAAACAGTGCGGTCATGGCGTCGATCATGCTATCCGAGACCGCAACAACAAAACTTTCACAAGGGAAAAGCCCAAAATATGTTTTGAGCGTAAAACTACGAAGGGATTCAAAAGAAGTTTTTTTTTTTACTATATATTGATAAAAAAGGTTATGTACAAGAGGCCGATCAAGGCCTTGGTAAAAAGGAAACTAAGTCCTAACTATGGCCAGTTTTCGGCCTCTTCTTCGGGAGTAACTTCTCCTTCAGGCCCCTCATCGGATCCGCCTCGAGTGCCTTCTTCATCATCATCTTCGTCATCAAAGGAGGCAAGCTGCCTGGCTTCAGTCTCAAGCACCTTGGCTCGGTCTATCTCCTCGGAGAGGTCAAAGCCTCGGGTATGGATTTCCTCGAGGGTCTCCCACTTTGCTGAGTCTATGATCCATTGCTCTCGGTTAGAAGCCTCCCTTAGCTGCATTTGAGAAGCCTCAACATCGGCCCGGTACATAGCAATGGACTTATCCGCCATGACTTTTGTCCTCTCGATCTCCGCCTCGGCCTTAGTAAGCCCGATCTCGAGCTCCTCGATCCTCTTGGCTTGGGCCAAACTTTTCTGTTTGACGCCCCGAAGTTGGTCCTCGACCGATAATAGTTTGGCCAAGGTAACGTCTTTTTCTGCAGCCAGGTGGTCCATGGAAACCTTCCACCGATCACACTCGGCCTTGACCTGATCGACTTCTCCCCGAAGTAACCCGATCTTTTCAACTTTTTGTTGCAGCTGAGATAACGAAGTGTTAAGTTCCACAGTTGGGTCAAGTCTGTACTCTATCAAAAGGATGCTCACCTTTTTTTCTAGATCGGCCTCTTCCTCACGAACCTTGGCCAAATTCGCTTGAAGATCCTTTATAGCCTCGTCCTTTTGGCCACAAAGAAGCTTTAGAGCATTCCTCTCCTCCGAAACCTTTTGGAGCTCGGTCTCACACTGGCTGAGATCAGCCCAAAACATGGCAAGGGACTACAGAAAAAGGGAAAACACAAGTTAGATTTAGAAGAGAGTAAAGATACAAGCGTCACTAATATCGGAGGCATCATCGACTCCAGTAAAGCAATCCCGAAAAGGATCCACAACACTAGATCATCTGCCTATATCGAGGGTCTTCAACTTTCGAGCTTCCCTTAACGCCTCCTCAGAGAAAGTCGGAAGAGAAAGCAAGTGGCCTGCTGTCATGGTCCCGAGCAAGTCGCTCGGGATGCTCTGATCGATCTTCGGGGTCTCAGAACCGGCCCCGTCCGGTATAGTCATATATGGCCGAGAAACGACCTCAACCTCTAGTAATTCGGGACCTTCACCCGATTTCTTTTTGGAAGCCTCCTCGACACAAGGCTTGATTTTAGCAGCTGCCTTCGGCTCGGAATGTTTGGAAACCTCGACGACTTTCCTAGGTCAGACTGTCAGTGCTGAGGCATTTTCCTCCTATTTTTCATCTCTTAATCTTTGGACCGAGTCCATCGTAAGGGTGATTACTTTTCTCCTTACCCTCCGACTGCGAGGCAGTTTTCCTCTTCTTATCTTCACCCGATTTTGGAACCGGGGACTTGGTCCCTTCGTCGCCACTTGAAGGCCTCAAAATGGAATCCTTGGTCAGGGATGTGTAAAAGAAATCAGCGACAGATGAAGTATAAAGAGTATTCCGAAAATGTGAAAAAGGAGGCCCTTACCATGATTCTTGGCCTCCCTGCCTTTGGCCAAATCACGCCATGCACATTCGGCATAAGTGGAAGTCGAAGCTAACTTCCGAATCCAATCCTCAAGGTCGGGCACCGCTTGAGGCATGCAAGGAACAGCTGCATATTGAAAGGCATATCAGGCGAAGTCGAAGAAGGTACGAAGAATAAAATTTGAAAAATCACTTACGATAAAAGTTCCACACCTCGGGGAACGACATCTTCTCTTCTTGAATAATATCACGGGTCCTCACCCATATAAAATGGCTCATCCAACCCCGATTCTTGTCTTCGTCGATGCTCGAGATTAAGGACTTCGTTGCCCGGCGTTAGATCCTTATTAGTCCTCGATAGATTCGAGGCTGATACAACCGCATAAGGTGATTTAGAGTAAACTCTAGCCCCCCGGCCTTGCTAGAGAAGAAGCGCAGTATGATTACTATGCGCCATAGAGAGGGGTGAATTTGGCCAAGAGTAATGTGATTTCTTTTACAAAACTCAACAATCACTAGGTCGAGGGGACCCAATGTGAAAGGGTAAGTATAAACACTTAAGAACCCCTCCACATGAGCAGTGATGTTCTCTTCGGGAGAAGGAATTTGCAACACAACCTCGGGACCCCAGTTGCAGTCCCTCCTTACTGCCTCGAGGTGGCCCTCTGTTATCGAGCACATGTACATCGACACATGCTCACATCGGCCTGGGATCGACGAAGGATTTTAGACTTTGAAATCAGACTTTAGAGTACACGGGCCAGGAACATACTCATAGGGAGGCAGCTCAGCCGGCGCCTTGCCGCCGAACGGCCAGGAAGAGGAGCAAGATGTTTTTCTCCTTCTGCGGTACGGCCGTGGAGGTTTTTTCCATTTGTATAAGTAAAGAGGAGCGAAGGAAGATAAAAAGATAGTTATTTCAACGCTGATGAAGAGTTCTATAGGCGGCGAAAAGGAGACGAAAAGAGTGAGAAGATTTGGAGGTCTGATTAGAGCAAAAAGTAAAGTTTGATTCAATAAAGGAGCAGGCTATCTATTGTCTAAACAGTGGCGGTTCAATATCGGTAATGGCCGACCATCGTCTGGCACGTATTAAATGCCTCAAAAAACTGAACCGACGGGACAACTATCACATACGTCACGATCGGACTCGATGCAAACATCAGTATATATCTGATCGCACCGTTGATAAATCATGTCATTTCTCGTTATATCCTTCCCAAGAAATGAGCAGAATATTAGTATACGGCCAAAATCGATCAGTCCGTCGTACGAGCTAGTCGAGATGGTAATACTTTGATTGAAGAGCGTCTTCGTAATATCAGATTGAGGTTTGAAGTCAGGTCATCAAGCTTCGAGTTCTAGGACCGATCAATGTCAAGCTCGATATCATTATCGAGGTCGAATCCAAATCGAGCTACGAGGCGAAGCGAAGTCGAGCTTAAGATTCATAGGCCGACCGGCACCGACCCGAAATCGATATCAGACTCCGAGTCGGAATCGAGCTCGAGTCAAGATCGAGAACTTGAGTCAATATCAAGCTCACAGACAAGAGCCGTTGCAACCGCACTAGGGGAGAGAATCCTGGCAGAAATTAAGGAAAAGCTAAGCCATCATGGGTTTTCCACTATGTATTTTTTATTATATCTAAAGTAGGATCTCTCCATTATAAAAGGGATGATTGTTGTTTCTGTAAAACATGGGACATTCACATTGTAACAAGATTCCTATTTTCTCGTATTGAAAGATTAATCTTCTTGAGCTCTATCACTTCATCTTATTTTATTCATTCATTTTCCTCCTTTCTACTGTGTTTGTCTTTTATTCTTTATAGTCAAGATTGGATATATCCATTTCTCTTTACGATTTATGTCGATTCATACCACGTACCCTTGGAACTACGTACAAACTCAACTTTATCCAATTTTCTGGGTAAACAACTTTGATTCACTAATTTTGTTATGCAGAGTGGTATTTAAAGTTTAAGCAAAACTTTTTTTTTTGTTATGCAGAGTGAAAACCTTGGGGTATTCCTGATGATTATGAATGTGAATTCACTGAAAATGATGCTCCAGTACCAAATCACATCCCCCTGCACCGTCCTGTCCTCTCCCTGAGGAATTCTACAAGACATTGGAGGCTGTTACTTCTGGCAAATTAGAGGATGCTGGTTCAAAGAAAGATGAATTAACCGGCAACTACATCGGGTGAATCACAGTCAAAGTAGGTCTTTCAGCAGTTCCTTTTTTATTATTGATCAATATATGCCAAGTACTAAAACTGTACGCGCCCTATACTGTCATCCTTGTTTTCTTATCTTTGTGATTTTTCAATATCTGTTTACTGGATTAACTGGAGCTGGTGGACACAAATGCTTGAATCTTTGGTTAATAAAGACGAAGCTTGTTTTTGCTGCAAGTGGCATTGTTTAGTTATTTTCATTGACTATACTAGCTCACAATGGCTACAGTTTTCTCTCATCACTGGAAAAACATCAACATCTAAGCACTTGTGAAGTGAGGTGTACGTTATCGTCCAAGTTAATCATCTATAGTTGTATGAGTTGAAAATTCAGAGTCTGGTGTCCTAGCCAATATCATGATGTGGTGGTTCTTGATTGATCATTTTTTTTCTAGTATAGACAATAATCAGGATCTCAGTCTATATTTAAAAACGATACAAAATTCTAATAAATTCTGGGAGAGTGATCAATCACTTTCCCATTCCCCCTTTAGGAGTTTCTTAAAGCTACTCTCCTCTTTCCTTTACGAGCTTCCCTTCTTTTATTTATTTTATACAAACCGTGCAGTTCTGGTTTCCATCTTTTAGACATGGTGACGGTATTTGATCAGAGTAGGTTCTACTTGCTTAAGACTATAAATACGTCCAGTACATGACTTGCAAGATTTGATTACACGACTGACAACTTAATCTTGTAATTCATCCATACAAACAAAAGGATGTGTATACCCAACAGTTTAAAGAGGATTTGGGAAGGAAATTAAATGGTCAATCCAGCATCAAAATCTTACCTTATCAAAGAAAAAAAAAAGAAGGAAATGGTCAATCCAGCATCTGCTACTTGACAGTCTTTCCCCCAGAAGACTTGCATCCATTATTCAGGTTCCGTAAAATGCGCGTTTACTCTTTTTAAGTTTACGTACATGAAACTTCATGAGCTGCTACCTGCTAGTATTATCTTGAACTCCGTATTATTGGAGGGGAGGTCTGGCATTTTTTGTTTTTGGTTGCTCTTGAACAAAATGCTACTTCTCGTGGAGGCTTGAGAACAATTCTCAGCCATAATTTGCTAACGATGACGCATATATTTCTTGGGTAGATTTATGAGCTGCATTATTGACACTAACATGATAAAACCCAGTACATATTATTTGTCTTTGAGGATTTTTGTATGTCTTCTAAGAAAGAAGAAAGACATTTTAATAGCTTAATCATATAGAATATTTGTTTGAGTTGTCATTTATCTCTTTCTTAAATGTCTCACTTAATTAACACTACACTAATAGAGTAGTAAAAGTGAATTTGAAAAAAATAAGAAATAAATGCATCATGTTTTTCCAAAGCATCAATTATTTTAAAATAAATTCAATTTGCTAGCTAGAGCAACTGATATTCGACAAATATTTTTATTTGAGTGTTGTCTAGATCCTTCTAAGAAAGACAAAAAGGCAAGTTGACTCATGAAATAAAGCTTGGAACCTTTCATGTAAGCTACTAATATGATCACGACCCTTCCAACAAGAAAGTAAAAAAGGATACCCATAGAATCCTTAATGACAACTCCTGACTACCTATCATGGAAACTACAAGTAAATGTGAGCACGAGCCGAGGAGGACACTGAAAAGTAGCGACAGGAAATGCTGACATCAACATGCAATCTTTGAAAATATACTGGCCGTAAATTCTACGGTTAAGACTCCAACAATTAACAAGTCGAGAGAGGGATTAAGTGATATATGAATTAAGGCCCCGTTTGTCAATACAATTTTTTTTCTTTTTCTCAACAAAAAAAAAATCAAAAATGTGTTTGTTCATAAATTTTTAAAATTTTTGGAAAATGAGTTTTCAAAAACCAAAAAGTAGTTTTGACCACTTTTTCAAAATTTTCAGAAAAACTTTTTTTCTTATTCACAAAACTGCAATATATTTTCAAGTGAAATACATGTCTAAACATAATTTCAAATTTCAAATACTATTTTTCAACTCACTCTAAATACTACTTTTCAAAAATTACAATTTTTATGTTCATGCCTACAAAGTCAATGGTATGGATTAAAGTGCGGCAACTCAATCTAAGATATGTTCGGAAATCTTTTAGGAGTAACTAATATAAGAATTAAGTCAATAATACGTACTACAACAAATTCGATTATCAGTGACAAATTATTTTGTCACCTAAAATTCATATTTCATCACAAAAAAAATTTCTTGACGAAAAAAAATCGTGAATCATTCGCCCTTAAATGTGCGTCACTAAAGGTATACAAAGACAATTTAGTGATTCATAACTAAATAAAGTTATATTAACTACGAAATTGATTTTCGTCCCCAAATGTATAGTATTTGTGACGAACTTATTTGTCAAAAAAAGTATAAAAAATTTGTAGTTGATAGTACATTTTCGTCACTAAAGAGACCATTAATAGCGACAAAACTATCTTGTCACTAACTATTTAGTTTAATTAGCGACAACATTAATTGTCTCTAAAGTTATATGTATTTCGTAGTTGAAAAAATCTAATTTCGTCACTAAATGTTTTCTATTATATACAAAAAGATATTTCGTCCCTAAATATAAAAATTAGTGACAAATTTGCTTTTAATAAAATTGGCTTACAATTTTGTAGCTAAGACAATCATTTCATCACTAAAAACATAGCTTTTACTGACAATAAAATTGTCACTATAAATTATCATGATTCACGACATTTACATTTGTCATAAAATACAAAAACAAAATTGTAGTCAATAAGGCAATTATGATAAATAGAAATATATAAGAACTTTTCATTGCTAAAAAGTCAAACAACATAAAGTATTCTAATATACATTATAATACATTTTCTTTGTATACATACATGACCCAAAAAATAACATAAAATGTCTCCAAACTATTCATTTGCCTTCAAACTCCTCCAAGTTTGTGGTTGACTTTATTTCCTGTTGTTGGAGAACTTTATCCTTCCTATATTAAAACAAAATAGCAAAGGATCAAAAGAGAGAAAGAAATTAGAAAATTCTAATAGTAATCCAAGTATAATTTATCAAAACAATCGAATGCAGAAGAAAAAGGTAGCACATACAATGAAAACCATATGTTGGTAAGAAATTCAACAAGATCTTAAGATTTGACTAACATAATTTTCTGCAACCATCAAAGATTATCATTAGTCTGAGATATGCTAACAAGGCTACTTAATGAGTTTACTTAATGCTTATATATTGGTGTTACTAATCTAAGCTTGCTGACAACAAGAACATCTAATTATTTTAATGATAAGAAGCGCTCTTATATAAAAGAACCTCCATTTAGTTGAAATTGAGATATGCCAAAATTTCACAATGGCGATAATGCTTAAACAACAACAAAAAGAGGATTGGCATATCTATAATCCAAAAATATCCTCTTTACCAACCACATAATACAAAGACACAAATTCTCAATTGGGTAACAAGGAAGCATCATTATATTGTAACCATATAAAATTTGCTCCGTTTTAAACTTTATCATATTTTCCAAAATAACTCGTTACATTTCCAGATAGAAAATTTTCAGAAACTAATCAGACCATAAATTTTGTAACCATGACGTATTGTCACGACCCAAAATCTAACTAGTCGTGATGACACCTAACCCAACCCGCTAGGTAAGCCAATTAACAACTATCCAATTCTAATGATATTTAATAAGACAATTAAGTAAAGAAATTATCTGAATCTTATACATTTTCCAAGGACTGGTAGTACAAATCATGAGCTTCTAAGAATAGAGTTTACAAAGCTAAAATAGAGCAAATACATCATCTGTTTAAAAAATACATTAAAAGAGTTTTATAGATGTAAGGCTATCATGAACAAGAGGCAGTTATAACCGGGACGCAGGTACATCTTCAATGCCGTCTCCCGTCGATCACAGCAACGTCAGCAGCCAACATCTGCACGCAATGTATAGAAGTGTAGTATGAGTACAACCGACCCCATGTACTCAATAAGTAACAAACCTAACCTTAGGTTGAAAGTAGTGACGAGCTAACACAAAGGTCGGGTCCAACACGAATATTTCACAATAATTCATTACAAAATAGTACAAGTAACAAAAGAGGTATCTCAGAAATAAAATGCTCAGTTCATTCACAGTTACAAAAAAATAGGCATTTCTTTTCAAGTATCTCTCTGAAAAGCCAAATCTTTTGCCGAAAAAGCTAAAATATGAATAAGTTTGAAAACTTTGATTTTTCCTAGAACTCCTTTTATTAATAAATAAGATGTTTCATTTTTCCTTTCAGATAGCAAGTGTAAGATGTCTCTCTATGCCCATATGTCAAAATGTATGAGAAGTCATAAATGACGTGATACTATACAGCATGAGAAAAAATGCATCTCTATGCTTGTATGTCAAGTGTGCATGCCAAATACGATGCAAATCAATGATAAAAATCATATGCATACTCTCAGAGAATCAATTCACTCAGTCATCCCCGTCACTCAGTCCTCCCAATCACTCGGCACTCGCACTCAGTAAGTACATGCGCTCACTAGGGGTGTGTACAAACTCCGGAGGGGATCCTATAGCCCAAGCATTATAATAAGCCAATCATGGCATAAATCAATAAAATATGATGCGGCGTACAACCCGATCCCATCATATATATATATATATATATATATATATATATATATATATATATATATAGCCAATATGGCCTGATCCCATAAACATCCTCACCATCAGGCCCTCGGCCTCAATCAGTCATCAATCTCTCCAGTCTCTCGGGCTCTCAATGTCATGATACTAGCCCGAAAATAATGATATGATGCATCAATAAATAATAACAGAGACTGAGATATGATATGCATGTGAATGCGTATGACTGAGTATATAATGCAGAGATTACTCAACAATAGAAATGACCTCAGTGGATCCCAACAGGATAAGCAGGTAGCCTAGACATGGCTTCTAACATAATCACAGCCCGATAACTCTAGTACGTAGAGATTTCATAATTTCAGGTGACTACACAGTACCACAGTAATAACAGAAATCACAGTTCATACGGTGCACGCCCACACGCTCGTCACCTTGCATGTGCGTCACCTTAAAACCAAACACATAACACGTATCTTCAGGGATCATACCCTCAGCTCCAAGATTAGAAGAGTTACTTACCTCGGACAAGCCAATTCCAACACCGAGCAAGCCAAGCGATGCTCCAAAAATGCCATCCCGCGCGTTCCGACCTCCGAACGGCTCGAAACCGAGTCCACAAGATGAAAATTGCTTCAAGAATCGCCTCAATCCGAGCTCCATAGCTCCAAAAATGAAGAAAGAACCAAAACCCTCGATAATATAGCTTCTGCCAGCATTTTCGCACCTGCGGCACATTAGCCGCTTCTGCGGCGTCCCTTCTGCGACATAACCTCCTCTTCTGCAGAATCGGCTGAGAACTCGACCCTCACACCTGCGGATAAAATATTCGCTTCTACGACATCGCAGGTGCGAGCCACCATCCGCACCTGCGAAATACCTCGCTCCTGCACTCCATCATTTCGCACTTGCGCATCCGCATATGCACCCAAATCTCCGCTTCTGCGGTCTTACTCACCCAACACTCACCTCGCCTCTGCGACGCCTTTGTCGCTTCTGCGGCTATCGCACTTGCGCAAAACCAGCCGCAGGTGCGATCACACCAGAACCAGTAGCCTTCAGCAATGCACTATGCAACGAAAGTGATCAGAACCTCGTCTGAAACTCATCCGAGCCACTCGGGACCCCGTCCGAATACACCAACAAGTCCAATAATATAACACGGATCTACTCGAGGCCTCAAATCACGCATAACAATATCGAAAATGATGAATCGCACCTCAAATCAAACTTAATGAACTTTAAACTTTTTAACTTCCAAAACGCGTGGCGAAACATAGCAAATCAATTTGGAATGACTTTAAATTTTGCACACAAGTCCCAAATAATATAACGAAGCTATTTCAATTTCCGGAACCAAAATTCGGATCCGATATCAAAAAGTCCATTCCCGGTCAAACTTTTCAAAAATCCAATTTTTGCCATTTCAAGCCAAATTCAACTACGGACCTCCGAGTCATAGTCCGGACGCTCTCCTAAGTCCAAAATCATCCAACGGAGCTAACGGAACCATCAAAACTCCGTTCTGGGTTCAAATTCACAAAAGTCAAACTTGGTCAACTCTCACAATTTAAAGCTTCAACAATGAAATTCATTCTTTAAATTCTATTCCGAATAACCTGATAATCAAAACCGACGATTTACATAAGTCATAATGCATCATACGGAGCTACTAATGCCCGTAAACTACCGAGCGAAGTGCAAATGCTCAAAATGACCGGTTGGGTCGTTACACGTATTGCTTGTATTATCTTTTACACAAAAGAACTGAAAAATACCCTGGAGCAATGCTTGGATTTCCTAGAGGAACCAACTTCAAGAAAAAATATTTTCTCTCTGAATACATGTTGCATTTGTTATGAAGCAACAGAGTAAGTATTGTGAAGTGGGAACACACCTTGATTGAAGTTATAGAAAACAGTTCCTTATTAGCGTAATGTTGCGTCCAATTGAATTCTAGATGCTGCATTGTTCAGCAATTTAAGGAACTAAGGGAAAGTAGGTTAACGTAACAATAATAAGGGAATATAAAATACAAAGGAAATGAGGTAAAAATCTAATGGTCTCACAAGGATGCAATAATAGATTTGCTGAAAAAGATGCATATTAGAGTAAGGAAAAAATAAAGTTCAAGTGTAGCACTAATACAGAATGTTGATGCCTTTAACTGTCCCTTTGTGGATTAATGAAGAGTTCACCATTAACAAATTCAAAGGGTAAAAAGATTTTGTAATCATTTTACATGTTCTCATCTCTAATTAAAGTAAATATACAATCTCCGTATTTGTTAATGACAAAAAAAGATTAATGTCGATATAAGAATACATGTACTAGTGATGCATATGGAAAGAGCTACCATATATACACAAGCTACTCTGAGGCTTAAAAAACATAATAGTATCATGTGTAGGCACCAATCTTAAGATAAAAGGATAATGAATATCATTTAAGTGTTTAAAATGAAAATACACTGAATATTACTTATAAAAGAAAAAATTAAGTTGACATCTAACTATTCTTCACCCAACTCCACCCACCCCACCCCCTAAAAAAGAATAAAAATTTTATATGACATAGGTGATATTAAGTTGTCAATCCAAAAGAGAAGCAAAAGATGCCTGGGCCATAGTTTTCGTGTTATATAAAATTATTACTATCTCAACCATATCCCAAGTCATACAGGATTACTAAATAAGATATTTATCCGCAACGAGCTAATAGGACAAACGCACAAAAACTCTGAAGATATAAGGTCATTCAATTGAAGTGACATTAAGAGTCTAACCTCAATATTAGGCCCTCACCCCTGCACATAAGATTTAACAAATTACTAATCTGTTCAATCAAAAAGAAAAAGTTTAACAAATAAGTAAAAAGAAGGCTTCAACAATGCAAAGTAAATCACATAAACAAGGAATGAAAGGCTTTTCATTATAATGCTATAAAAACAAAGTTCTGTTAAGCTGAGATTTGATAAACATACAACACCTTAGATGCATACCTATCCCTAGATAAATAATTACAATGAAAAGCAAACATAATATAGTCTAATAGACAAATTCTAAATCAAAAAGCATTTCAACTTCAGAAATTTAATCATCGAAGTGCTTGAAAAGGTTTATGAAGAAACATGTCAAGAGGTATGTAGTTGGGAACGCTCTACCAAGATAAACCTAATAAGTTAGAAAACTAAATGTTACCCTAAAAATCGGATAACAATTAAATTTATAAGTGATTTTAAGGATATGCGATTTAATTTGATACTGAACGACAAATCAGATTGCAATTGAAATAAGTAATGAAAAAGTAAATGCTAACCACACAAGTTGAATAGTTTTAGCCTTGGAAGGTTTGCCACCCTTGAACCAAAATTGCTTTTATTGATATCAGAACAGAAACAACAAGAGAGTAACAAGAACTTGACGAGAATAATAATATATTGCTTTGGGATGCGTGTTACAATGTGTTTTACAAGTAATTAGACCCCCTTTATATAGTAGGGGAATCCTACTTTAGGTACAATTATATAAAAGGTAAAAATCTCCTAGTTTGCTGATTTGATGGTTCTTTATTGATACGTGCCGAGATTTCTACCGAAATATCCGACCGGTTATGGATATTTTGGCCTTCCATTATTTCGGTATTCTGTTTGTTATACCGGTAATATTTCCTCGAGCTTATTCGGGATCAGGGTCGATTCCGGGATCATGGGCTCAATGTTCTCGAGGACGGATATTCTGACCTCGTGTTCTGGTTCGATGAGACTCGTAGTCGATTTTCAACCCTTCGCGTTATGAGCCCGATCTATCGTGCAATAGTCGAGCCTGATTTTGACCGTATACAGATAGTCCCCTCGTATTTTAGAGAGTAAACGACGAGAAACGATATGAGCTACCGATTCTCACCTCGGTGCTCCGCGTCAGAAACGACAAAATGAACGAAATGTCTCGTCAATGGCATTTAATGCTCGTCAGTTGCTGGTCGGACACTCCTGGATTTGAACCGTCATTTGGAAATATAAATACCACCTTCTTCATTTATTCAAACTTTACATCCAAATCTTCTCTACTCCTATTTCTTAGAAATTCCAACACTTCCCAAGATTAAATTTCTGGCTATTCTGAAATCCTTTTACAAGAACTTCAGCTGTGTTTTTATCCTCAACCATCAAGCTTAATCTTTAAACTCTCTCTCTTTTCTTCATCTCAAAGAAATGGAGAAGACTTCAAAATCCGTTCCACAAAAAGATTCTCCCTCTACCTCGCGACCGACTGTAGAGGAAAACGTTTTGTCTGCTACTACCGAAGAACCGGCACAGAAACTCCTCTAAAAATGTTTATCCCCGGGGAGTGCCTGACCGGTACTGATTTCAAGAACGAGAAGCCATCCTCAGTACCGGGTCGGTGTGAGTCGGTCTCGAGATATATTTGCTCGATCACCGAGGACGTCCTTTCCGAGGTCAAGAAAGATTGCAACTGGGCTAATAAGCACGTAGTGGTCCCCAAGCCCGAGGAAGCCATTACTACTCACGTAGAGAGATTTTTAAGTGTTTACACTTATCCCTTCTCGTTGGGCCCCTTGGACCCGGTCATTATTGCCTTCTGTAAGAGGTACGAGGTGACCCTTGGTCAAATTCCCCCTTCTTTTTGAAGGATAGTAATTCTCCTCCATTTTTTCGTAAGCAAGATCGAGGGGTATCCCTTCACCCTCGACCATCTCATGAGCTTATATAGTCCCCGACTTTATCGAGGGGAAATAATCAAACTTGCTCGTCGGGCCAGTAAGGCCCCGTTCCCGAGCATTGACGAAGATCAGGATCGAGGCTGGTTAGGTCGCTTTGTTCAAGTAAAGACCTCGGATTTGATCCCAACCGAGCGTATGCCATTTCCTGAGAAGTGGAACATTACACGTAAGTATAATCTTGCTTTCAAGATTTTGTTCATCGTTTTTCCTTTTCCTCCCTTCTGATCGTTGTTTTGTAGTGGTGCAGCTGTTGCTCGGTTGCCAGATGCAGTTCCTCAACTCAAGGAGTGGGTCGAGGGCATTGTGTCGTAGAAACCATATTTTAAAAGCGCATGGCGCGAGATTTCGAAGGGCCGGTGGGAGGCACGTTCTCATGGTGAGATTCCTTTCTTGAGTGGACAACACTTAGGTTTCCTTCGTGCTGTTGCGCCCTTACTCATTTCATTTTTCTTTGCAGGTCTTTCCAAGGATGTCGCAATGAGGCCTCCATCCGGTGATGATGATATCCTCACCAAACCATCTTCTCCGAGGCAGGATAAAGAGAAGAAAAGAAAAAGGGCTCCGAGTTCTCCTAGCTCCGAGAAAAAGAAGCCAAGGAAAAGATTGGCGCGTAAACCAAAGAAAAGCACCAGTGCTCGAGTACTGTCTCCGGACTCACTCTATCGATTGAAGGATGAGTTTGAAGGGGAAGGATAAGCCTTCGATCTGGTGGCCAGCGAGCTGCCACAGCTCGAAAGGTAGGGGTCCTCCGAACCAGAGGGAGGCGGGGCCGAACTTCATCTAGTTAGGGAGGCCGGGGAGGAGGCAGGAATTGAAGCTTCCGGGGATACGGGAAAAGCCCCGCAGGAAGCACTTGGCCCGATAGATATTGCTGAGTCACCCTCATTCACAGATTTGATGTTCAACGAGGCCCAAGGTGCACAAGAACGCCCCATCGAGGGGGCCCATAGATCGAACGACCCCTTTCGCATTTTTTTCGACGGCATGGATTCGGCGGCCACAGAGGACACCATCGGATTTGGCGATTTAGAGATACCGAGGAAGAGCTTACCCTCTGAAGCAAGCGGTCCTTCCTCGAGCCCGAAATTGGTCGATCAATTCCCTGCCCTAAGTGCTAATCCCGATCGGAAGAAATCCATTGTTATCTCTTTTCCAGAGGATGCCCGAGTCCTCTCTGCCCCCGTAGGGGTACCAGTTATCTTTGGCATTTGGTGACCGAGGATGATCAAGCCAAGATGAACAAGGTAGATGCACCCTGCCTTTTCAATGAAGCATAATAGGCGCTGAACCGGGTAACTTCATGCTTTACTAAGTGATTTTTTGATTTATACTTAGATTATTTCGTAGATAACTTGGTGTTTCTTTTCGTGCTCGTAGGCCTCGGTGCTTCATCATGAGACCTTTTTAAGGTACCGGGATGAGCTGAAGCAACTCAAAGCTAAAGTTCGTGAGCTCACTGAGAAGAGAGACGCCTTTAAACTTCTTAGCGAGGAGATCGAATGGGAGGTTAAGAATCTCCGTGCCAAGCTGGAAGTTGCTCGGAAGGAACATGCTGATTTGGTCGAGCAGGTAAAAGTTTTTAAGGTTAGTGACGATGGATTTGATTCGGTGACTGATGGTCAAAATCTGTAGGTCCAGCAAAAACCCGATCGGATTGACAAGCTTCGAGCAGAAATGGATATAGTCAAAGCTGAGACTGATGAATGGAGAGGCCGAATGGATCGTCTGGCCTCGGAAAAAGAGGTTGTTCAGGCATAACTAACTTCGATTGAAAGCCAGCTTAGAGCAGCAAAGGAGAGGGCTGAGGTTCAGATAAAAAAGGTTGAGGAGCTCCAATCCCGGTTAGGTTCAGCTGTCTCAGATCGAGAAAGTCTGGCCAAGGAGCTTAGAACGGCCAAGTCAGAGGTCATCGTGGTTAAAGCCGAAGCTGATGAAATGGTGGCCCAGTACAAGGCCCATGCCGAGGCGGCTCAAGACCTTGTAAAAACTATAGTTGAGCATATAAAGTGGCAATCACGAAGGGAGGCCCTCGAGGAAGTTCACTTTCGGGGTTTTGATTTATCGGCTGAGATTAAGAATGCGAAGGTGCTCGAAGCTGAGGCCAGGAAGCTGGCCTATGCTGAGGAGGAAGATTCCGAGGAGTCTGAAGATTTGGGTAAATCCGAGGGTGGCGGAGGACCCGAAGGTGATGATGCGGCCCCTGACGAAGACTAGGCCACTTAAGACCCTTTTAGATGTTTTGTTTTTTGCTTTTTGTATCACCCTTTTGTTGAGGTTGTTCGGCGTTTGTAAAAATTTGCATCGGGGCTGTTTGGCCCTTGTAAAAAGAATTTTTGATATGTATATAAGGCTTTTTCTCTTCAACAGCTTTTGAATTTTCCCTTTGCTTTATTATTTACATTCGCAAAGATCGAAATGCCTTAGCATGAAGTAGTTAGGTTATCTTCGAAGGTTCGAACAAACCTTGCCTTTAACATTATTTCGTTTTAAGGCATCGAGGGAATTCAAAACTTTTTCCCAAAGTAGTTTAGATTATAATTTGCCGAGAGTAGCCTTTAGAACCGGTTATGAATTTTTTTGAAGGCCTTGTTTTTGTTACGGGTCTCGGACGTCTCCGAGCCATTTCAGTATGGCTGTAGCCTTTTTAATTTAGGTGTTGACCAGTGGGATTTACTCCGAGTTATCCAGGATTTGTCTAAGATAACAGTCCCCGAATGGGGTGGCCGTAGCCTTTAAGGTTCTGGCGTTGCCTAATAGGTCTTGTTCTTCTTGGCTCCGGTAGCCCGAGCCGTCCGAGTTTGATTTTGGTCTGTAGTCCCCGATTGGGGTGATCGTTCGAACTCGGGTAAAGGCAGCCCTTGGGCTCGGTACTTTAGGGGATCGAATGTACGAAATTCCTTAAAAGAAAAAAGAGAAATTCTTAAAGGACAAGATATTTATCCGCAAGGTATAAACTTCTTTTATTCTTGTGCGTGATAGTTACACATGTGTACAGGTTTCATGCCAGGGCTCGAGTAGTCTATGTGGGCACAGCTCATGTGACCGTTTGGCCCTTATAGTAAATCCTACCGATTGAGCCGAGATCATTGAATCGTAAAGTTTCCTTCCTTCCTAAAGTTGTTATCCGAGGGTGATGTGGCCCCGAACACTGTTGTCATGACCTTAAATACCGGTTCGTAACCGGCCTTCAATTCTAAGTTAGCACGATTTACCGTTGCCTCATTAAAAACCTTGCCGAAAAACCCATTTGGGACAAAACCGGTTCAAGGGAAAAAGAGTGCAACGTGCGCTTTCAGACCTAAAAATCATATCGTTTCTCGATGATTCCCTGCAAATGTTAGTTCGGAATGTAAATAAATAAAAGGGAATGAATGGGACCGTACCTTAGCAATATTATCACTTCAAGTGAGCTATGTTCCAGTTGTTCGGTAGTTGCTCACTGTTCATCATTCCGAGTTTGTACGATCCTTTACCGGTGATCTCGATAATTTGGTAAGGGCCTTCCCAGTTCGGCCCCAACTTCCCTTCATTCGAGTTTTGGGTGTTTAGTGTAACCTTCCTTAGTACCAGGTCCCCGACACTAAAGTGTCGAAGGTTGGTCCTTCGATTATAATATCTCTCGATCCGCTGCTTTTAGGTGGCCAACCGGACAAGGGCTGCTTCGCGCCTTTCATCCAATAAATCAAGGCTCGTGTTCATAGCTTCGCCGTTTGATTCCTTAGTTGCATATCGAAACCTGAGACTTGGCTCTTCGACTTCGACCGGTATCAGAGCTTCGGCGCCGTAGACTAGTGAGAACGGGGTGGCCCCGGTACTGTACTTTGAAGTAGTTCGGTATGCCCATAAGACTTCGGGCAGGATTTCCTTCCACCTTCCTTTGGCGTCGGTTAACCTCTTTCTGAGGTTTTGGAGTATGGTTTTGTTGGTCGATTCTGCTTGCCCGTTCCCACTGGGTGGTAGGGTGTTGATAAGATCCTTTTGATCTTATAATGTTCGAGAAACTTGCTTACCTTGCTGTGGATGAATTGTTTCCCATTGTCGCACACGATCTCGGCCGGCATTCCGAATCGACATATGATATGATCCCAAATGAAGTCAATGAATTCTTTCTCCCTCACCTTTTCGTATGCCTGAGCTTCCACCCACTTAGAAAAATAGTCAGTCATAAACAATCTGAATTCATTCTCACTGGGTGCCCATGGAAGGGGGCCGGCAATATCCATTCCCCACTTCATGAATGGCCATGCTGACAAGACCGAATGCAACAGTTACCCGGGCTGATGAATCATCGGAGCATGTCTTTGACATTCATCACATTTTCGTACGAACTCTTTTGCGTCCTTTTCTATATCGACCCAGTAATAACCCACTCTGATAACTTTTCGAACCAGTGATTCGGCGCCTGAATGATTTCCACAGGTGCCTTCGTGGATTTCTCTCAAAACATTTTCGGTGTCCCCTGGTCCTAGACATATCGTGAGTGGGCCATCGAACGCCCTTCTGAACAAGGTTCCGTCTTCGGATAGGCTAAACCGGGCTACCTTTGTACGTAGGGCCCTTGATTCCTTTGGATCCGACGATAATTTTTCGGTTTTCATATATTCTATATATTTGTTTCTCCATTCCCAAGTTGGGCTCGTTGAGTTAATCTCGGCCTGGCCTTCCTCCACTACCAATCTCATAAGTTGTACGGCTAACCCCGAGTTGAATTCATCGTCCTCGACCGATGACCCTAGCTTACCAAGGGCATCGGCCTTACTGTTTTGACCCCGAGGTATGTGTTGCAAAGTCCATTCTTTGAATCGATGTAATGTTACCTATAATTTATCCAGGTGCCTTTGCATTTGTTCTTCTCTTACCTCGAACGTCCCATTAACTTGGTTTACCACAAGGAGGGAGTTGCACTTAGCTTCAATTATCTGTGCCCCCAAGCTTTTGGCTAGTTTGAGACCTGCAATCGTGGCCTCATATTCGGCCTCATTGTTAGTCAATTTCATAGTCTTAATAGATTGCCTAACTACATTGCCAGTTGGTGGATTCAATACGATGCCAAATTTGGACCCTTTTGCATTCGAGGCACCATCCGTAAAGAGGGTCTAGATTCCCGAGGAGGTCCCTATGTTGATTAATAACTCTTTTTCGACCTCGGCTATTAGGACCGGCGTAAAGTCGGCTACAAAGTCCGCCAAAATTTGAGACTTAATGGCGGTCCGGGGTCGTTATTCAATATTGTACCCACTGATTTCCATGGCCCATTTGGCCAACCGGCCTGAGAGCTCGGGATTATGCATAACGTTTCTCAACGGGTAAGTAGTTACGACACATATGGGGTGACACTGGAAGTATGGTTTCAGTTTCCTATAGGCACTTAGCAAAGCGAGCACCAGTTTTTCTAGGTGAGGATACCTAGTTTTGGCCTTACCTAGGGTCCTGCTAACATAGTAAATTGGAAATTGC
This sequence comes from Nicotiana tomentosiformis, assembly GCF_000390325.3. Lineage (NCBI taxonomy): Eukaryota > Viridiplantae > Streptophyta > Magnoliopsida > Solanales > Solanaceae > Nicotiana > Nicotiana tomentosiformis. The sequence continues at coordinate 56,721,369 of NC_090817.1, forward strand.
GTACCTTCCTCTTCCCGGACCAGGACTCCACTTACCGCTATCTCTGAAACTGCCAAGTATAAGTATAGTTGTTCATCTGTCTTCGGCGTGTGAAGCAGTGGTGGGCTCGATAAGTACCGTTGAGTTCCTCCAAAGCTCGTTGGCATTCCGGTGTCCATGAGAAGTTATTCTTCTTCTTCAATAGTGCGAAGAATTGGTGGCTCTTGTCGGATGACCTCAAAATGAATCGCCCCAGGGCGGCTATGCACCCGGTTAATCTTTGCACGACCTTCACGTTGTCCACAACCGTAATGTCTTTGATGGCTTTGATTTTGTTGGGGTTGATCTCGATTCCTCGGTTGGATACCATGAACCCGTGGAATTTACCTGATCCAACTCCAAATGCACATTTCTCCGGGTTCAGTTTCATATTGTATTTCTTTAATATGCTGAAGGTTTCCTGCAAATTTTTTAAATGGTTCTCTGCTCGCAGGGACTTAACCAACATGTCGTCAATGTAAACCTCTATTGATTTTCTTATTTGTTCCTCAAACATCCTATTTACTAGGGGTTGGTAAGTGGCACAGGCATTTTTTAAACCGAATGGCATCACGTTGTAGCAGTATGTGCCTTATTTAGTGATGAATGAGGTTTTTTCCTGATCACCCGGGTTCATCCGTATTTGGTTGTACCCGGAGTAGGTATGGAGAAAACTGAGGATCTCGTGGCCGGCCACGGGCATCGATCATTCGATCGATGTTGGGCAAAGGGAAAGAATCCTTGGGACATGCCTTATTCAAATCCTTGTAGTCTATAACAATTCTTAATTTGTTCCCTTTTTAGGGACTACAACTACATTTGCTAACCAATCCGAGTATTTCACCTCACGAATGGACCCTATTTTAAGGAGTTTAGATACCTCGTCCTTGATAAAAGTGTCACGACCCCCAAACCGATGGGTCGCGATGGGCACCCGGTACCTTACTCAACCGAGTACCAACATAACGTATCTTTCGTATCATTCTATCATAGGTAAATGAACCGGAGTAAAGCATGAGGCAATGCAAACTTACAAATATGATATACTGGCCTATAAGACCAAAATTACGCTGAACATAGGCCGACAAGGCCGTACAATATTTCACGTACACGACATATATCTACAAGCCTCTAAGAGTATATAAATGTCATAAAGGTCGGGACAGGGCCCCGCCATACTAATCAATACATGTCCTAATCATACTGACCACATAAGCAACTTTGGAGCATATGGAGTGCACCAACATCTTCCGCTGAGCTGATAGCCTACTTGGAGGGCTCTCAACCTGTCTATCGGGACATGCGGGCATGAAACGCAGCATCCCCAGACAAAAGAGACGACAATACAAGTAATGTACCGAGTATGAAAGGAAATGAAAATCGGTAAATAATAGGCATGAGAGAAATATGGAGTAAAAGACTCGACATGTACGTTTGCATATCTCTGTGAATCATTTAATATTATAATGTCATGCATATGCATATAAATGTCATACCATGCATTGGTATATGCGTTCATAACATCATCAAGCCTCTGAGGGCTTCCCATCATATCATCTTGGCCACTATGGGCAAAATGATCAACGTATACCAGCTGATCAGGTGGTGGTGCGTATATAACGCCGTAACCTTTTTACCATATCCCATATAAATATAATATACATATATACGCTTATATAACTTCATCTGGTCATGGGTCAATGTACATGTATAAATGCATGAAATGCATAAGAAATACGTTAATAAAATTTTCTCGGAATGTCATAAAAATCAATATGCCTTTTGGTTAAACTTTACCTTAGTGTGGTTCCCATCCCTAGTAGAAAGGGAATGTTAGGAAACCCGAAGAGCCAAGGGATGGAGCAAGGGGAGCTAAAAGCAAAGAATGTCTTATTGAAGTTTTCTGAATAAAGTAATAGACATAAATATTAGCGGGAAATAAGAAGAGAGTTAATGAAGTATTATGAGTAAGATGTGATACATGGATGACAACGGTAGATCAAAACGATTACAGTATTACTGAGTCTATACTCAAGTGAAGGAAAATACGAGAGGTGACAGGCCTTGAGACAACAAAAGAGTATAGGCCATAAAGTCATATCCTCATTTCAAAAAATAAGTTCGTGACTCCAACACGACTACCAAAAGAAAATGTTAGACCCCAGAGTAATAAGAAATTAGCATGGACTAATGAACAAGATAAACTAAGCATGAACTAGGGACTGAGTAGTAGTCGGCATCATGAGAATTTCAGAAATTGCATCCCAGCGATAATAGAATGGAGGACAGAAGAATACCCTTTAAAGGTCATTCAGGAAGATGCTTCCCCAAAGTAAGCAAGGTGAGTAAAGTTAAGCTTAAGGGACTATATATGCCAGTTACACTAAGTGTCACCCTCGCGAGCGAGGAATCTTGTTATCCTTGGTACAGAAGGATTATCGCGAGGTGAGTAAGGATCATCGATGATGTGAAACTATGCCACAGATGAGAAGGTAAAACATCTATACGTAGATCATCTTAACACTAAATCTTAGTGCTCCCCTAAAGGGGGGAATATGGAATGATGTGGTATTAAGTCAGAATTAAGTGGTTCTAGTTATTATGGAATGGTAAGGGAAGAATGCGAAGAGGGATGAGATTGCACTTATTCAAAGCCTACAGATATGCTACGATTCCAGAACATTATGCAAACACGGCGTCTATATAAGTAAGGAAGGTTCCCTGCCCGAAATGTTATTGATAAATAAGGAGCCAGTGCGAGACGTAAGTTAATGTAAAGGAAATAACCCAAGAAAGATTACGCGAAATATTGATATGGGGATGGGCCAATGAGTAGTTAGTAGTTGATCCAGGAAGAGCCAAGTTATGGCTAAACAAGAGGACACGGATAAATTAACAGATTGTGCAAGATGAACAAAGTGAACCCCAACATGGGGAATTCAGTCTCGCAGATACGACATTGTGATCCTTGAGAAATATTCAGATAGGAGTTGGGGTAGTAAAGGTACCGTATGAGTGTTATGGAAATAAAAGAGCGTCCCATTGGGAAGATAGTCAAAATATCAGTTCACAGGCAACCCTACAAGCACAAGGGCGTGGAGGTAAGTAACTGCAGATAATTATAGGCGAGGAAGGACATCAAAAATTCCGTCGAGTATTCAGTGTAATAAGCTCGTAGCTTTACAAGAGTCAGAGGGTCCTCCCTAGGTAGTACAATGAAAGACTAGCTGAGGAAATAAGGAATAAGGCTTCAACCTAAATACAGTGACCTAAACAGGAAATGGTCGTATAACAACAGTCTCACTACAAAATTGTATGCACTCCAAAAAAAAGTGGCACCAACCATGGCTAATGAACGGGAAGTAAAAGAAAAAGTAATATTCGGGATCATGTGAGTTGCACAAAAATTCTGGCCTGCGTGGGAGTTAAGATAAGCTAAGTATGCACGCAACAAGGGGGTAGGAAGACCAGAAAAAGTAATTGCTTACATTTAAAGAAAGCCGAGAAGGAACGAAAGGAATTATTCAATCAGTGATCCAGAGTGAGTTACGTTATGAATGCACGTAAGATTTCAGAGTATTATCCATGCAGCATATATGTGACAATCATACAGCCGTAGAAGACTCTAGTATAAGTAAAAGAAAGAATTGAGCCCAGGGCATAGACAAAGGATTGAATTGTTAGAAGATTGTGTCATGGATAGTCCATAGCGCCCATGAAAGGATAAAGTAATAACTAATCCCAGGAGCCGCATATCGGAAGATAGTTTAAGCCTACATGAAGGCTGATCAGAAGGAAGAAGAAACTAAAGAGTTACATCAACTCAGTAAATCAGGAGTCTGATTATTAGACTAAGAAAATTTTAGACCTCGTAATTGAGAACATTGCAAGATCACTCTTAAATATAAGAGAGATAGTAAATTAGCCATATTCTATAACAACTCTACGATAAAGCCAGTCAGAAAAGGACTAGCCTTATAAGAAGTCAGTATGAAGCTCCCACCGGATTGTGTGTGCACTAGAGGTGCAAGTATTATAATAGAGATTCAAGTTGTGGATATGAATTATACCTATGTGAAAGGGAGGTCATGAAAGATATAAAAGATGTGATGCGAGATTTTAAGGTAAGTAAGGTAAAAGTAAACAACGTATGAGATACTTAAATGCAGAAGGTTGGGAATAGTCCGTACTGCGGATAGAAAGCTAGAAGCATGGGGATTCAGTAACTAGGAATGATAGCGGCGTCGTTAGTGACATATCTTCTAGTCGATGATTTCTAGGTATCGAGAGGTCCAGTTACGAGAGTAAACAAGAGTTAGAAATGATGTGATATCTCGCTTGATGTTCCAGAATAACGCAAGGGAATCTATGGTACAAGCAAGTTGAAGGAAGGTTGCGAGTAGTATAAATGAATATGTGTAAGTAGGAAGCTAAAGTATGGTAGAGCGACAAGGTTTTAGAAAGACATGAGTAAGAATAAGGAATGGCAAGTGAGAAGGTTACGAGAATGGATAAGTTATCGGGATTAAGCCCATGAAGACAAAAGAGCTGATGATTTCTCTAAGTTATAGAAAGTTCAACCTGAATGAACTCAAAGGAGTCTAAGAATAATAGCATTTAAAAGAGATGGAATATTGCCCTGGTAGTAAAATGAGAGTATACTTGTGATAAATAAAGGATGACATTTGGACCTTCGATTGAGTGATGATTTCAAGGGATTTCATGAATTGTACAGGATTAAAATACCCACGTAAGTGAGTCACATTGGGATGCTATAAAGTACGGTTATTGAAGTACAGTATTGTCGCTAAGTGGATCAGGAAAATTACTTCGAATATTCCTCGATGCAACGTAAGCCCTAGTGGCAATGTTTTACGTAAGAAGTTTCAAGATATTAGTGATAGATTGTAGATCAACATCGAGGTAAATCAACAATAGATGGATAAAGTTCCAACGTATGAGAGGAGATAAAGATTCCATCCTTTAGATGAACAATAATAAGGAAGCATTGAAGGACTTGGATTTATACATCTATGATAAGAAGCGAGAGAGTAACTTGGAATTGGATAGCAGACCTCGATAGTAATAAAACCAAGGTAAGAGTTATGGTATAGTATGACCTACCTAGATGCAGTAAAGTCACACGGATGGATAACTAGGACCATGAAGTAAGGTATAACAATATTTGTAAGTTCGACAAAGTACCGAGAAAAGAACTTTAGTACACCTATAGATGTCCAAAGGGACACCTTGTCAAGTTCTGTATATGTTCCCAAAATGAGGCCTAGAGATTGGCTAAAAGCTGAAGGGAAGAGTCGCATATGCGCACATACAAGTAAAAAGTCATACATGAGCTGCATGACCAAAGGTAGCAACAGTTACGAGATTGAAAGGATTTCGACCACAAGTCATGGTGTGAGAAAGAGACCTAAGGCGGGGAAATGCCTTGGCCTTTGGAATTTTCATAGGTTATGAAAAGGATAAGTGCATCAGTCAACATTCGAGGACGAATGTTCCAAATGGGGGAAAGATGTTACACCCCATATTTTCATACGTGAAAGTACGCCATAAGTAAATTAATGGAAGCCGGAAAATGAGATATTACATCCCGCATTTTCGTACGTTAAAGTTTCGTCGTAAGCTAATCAACGTAAGGTCGGGAATGAGATTATTTGGAGATTATAAGCATTATGCTACTTCAAACAAGTAATGAGTAAATTTGTGAAGGTGAGAGGGTAAGCAAATCGAAAAAAATAAATTTTCGTCTAAGTTTGACATTTTGAGATAAAATACGGTCCAAGCTACAATACCCCGTATTTATGGACTAGTGTCATACAAGGTACCCCTGACCATAATAGAAAGGTGTGCAAAGTGTGTTAAAAGTGAGTAGTATTTTAAGTAATTTGAGATAGTTCCTAATTATATAGATAATTAGGTAATCAATGATTTTTGGTGGGTGATTAGCTAATTAATTACAATTTATTTTGGATAAGTTTACCCCCCCCCCCCAAAAACGTGGCAGCCCTAGTAGACCTTGATGATGAGTCTTAAATCACATGACTAGGTGGCATGTGTTAGGGGAGTTTGGTGGCTAGTCATCACAAGTGGGGCCCACTCTCTTTGGTAAAATAAACCATATTTCTACATCATTGAAGAGAAATAACGATGTCCAACATGAAATATTACAAGGTCCAACGTGAAATTCTCTTAAGGAATGATGTTACAAGGTCCAACGAGAATTCTCTGAAATGCTACAAGGTCTAGCATGAAATGCTAATTCAAAGAAAGCCTGGTACAATCTTTTTCAAGAATATCATATGGATTTTTCCCTACTTCGATCCGCCGTTACGTGTTTTCGCAAAAGAGAATCGGTTCAGGTATGTTAAGGCTATCCCTTCTTTCTTTTTGGCATGATCCAAATAATACAAATGAAACGAGCAAAATACGCAACTTTCATAAATGACTCTATTCATAGAAATACTAGGGGTGTCTATATTCTTGCTTCCCCATGTGAATTATTATTATATCTTATGTTCATAGGTCTCAGAAAAATACGTATTTGATAAAGTTTATCCGAAAGGCATATTGATTTTTATGGCATTCCGAGAAAATCTTATTAACGTATTTCTTATGCATTTCATGCATTTATACATGTACATTGACTCATGACCAGATGACTTTATATACGCGTATATATATATTATATTTATATGGGATATGGGAAAAAGGTTACGGCGTTATATACGCACCACCACCTGATCAACTGGTATACGTTGATGATTCTGCCCACAGTGGCAGAGATGATATGATGGGATGTCCTCAGAGGCTTGATGATGTTATGAACACATATCCCTATGCATGGTATGACATTTATACGCATATGCATGGCATTATAAAAATGAAATGATTCATAGAGCTATGCAAACGTACATGTCGAGTCTTTTACTCCATGTTTCTCTCATGTCTATTATTTACTGATTTTCATTTCCTTTCATACTCGGCTCGGTACATTATTTGTACTGACATCCCTTTTGCCTGGGGATGCTGCGTTTCATGCCCGCAAGTCCCGATAGACAGGTCGAGAGCCCTCCAAGTAGGCTATCAGCTCAGCGGAAGATGTTGGTGTGCTCCATTTGCTTCGGAGTTTCTTGTTTGGTTAGTATGATTTAGACGTGTATTGTTTGATATGGCGAGAATCTGTCCCGACCTTTATGAAAATTATGTATCCTTAGAGGCTTGTAGACAGATGTCATGTACATAAAAGATTGTATGGCCTTGTCGGCCTATGTTCAGTGTACGAGTGGTTATTTTGGTCTTATAAGCCCGTATGTCTTACGTATAAGTTGGTATTATATGTTGTACTCTACATATCTCACGGAAGCCTTCCGACTCAATTATCTATGATAGAATGACATGAAAAGATACGTTATGCTGGTACTCGATTGAGTAAGGTACGGGATGCCCGACACGGCCCATCAGTCTGGGTCGTGACAAAAAGCATGTTTGACCTCGGACTGGGGTCTCCTCTTTTACTTCACCGTATGGAACTTCGGGTCCAGGCTCATCTTGTGAGTGGTTATCTCTGGTGGGATCCATGTCATATCAAGGTGGGACTAAGCGAAACAATATATGTTAGCCATAAGAAACTAAATGAGTTTTTTCCTGAGCTCGGGATTTAGCCCCGTGCCCACGTATACCTATCGATCGGGTAGATACTCGACCAATATGACCTGTTCCAGATCCTCGACCATCGAATTGGTGGCATCGGAATCATCGGGGGCTATAAAAGACCTGGGTACCCCGTAATCATCGTCTTCATCAGTCCCCTGTCTTTTCGGTTGGGTCGGAGCTAGTGTCGGTAATTGCTATTTGGTTTTTGGCTTTGTAATCGAACTCGACCCCTTTGTCGTTGTAAATGCGGATATCAGAATTGCCTCTTCGACCGCAAGCATCTCCTTTGCTGCTGGTTGTTCTTCATAGACCGTTTTAATTCCATCTGGTGTTGGGAATTTTAACACTTAGTGTAGAGTTGAGGGTACTGCCCTCATGTTGTGGATCCATGGCCTTCCGAAGAAAGCATTGTACCTCATGTCTCCTTCGATTACATAAAACTTCGCTTCATGTATGGTCACGGCGGTGTTTACCGATAATATTATCTCATTCTTTGTGGTTTCACATGCCATGTTGAATCCGTTTAGAACTCGGATTGCATGCACGATTTGGTCTTGTAGACCGAGCTGTTCCACGACCCTCGATCGAATGATGTTGGCCGAGCTACCTAGATCAATTAACACACGTTTAACTTGAATTTTATTTACAGGTACAGATATTACCAGTGCATCATTGTGGGGCTGTACAATCCCTTTCGCGTCCTTATCATTGAAAGATAAAGTTCCTTCCGGTATGTAGTCTCGAGTTCATTTCTCCCTAGTGATGGATACTTTGGTGCATTTCAACATTAGCTCTTGAGGGATAACGATCCCACCGATGATCATGTTAATGATGTGTTGAGGTTCTTCTTATTCTGTCTTCTTGTTAGAATCCCTGTTCCTGAAATGATTCTTGGCTCGGTCGCTCAAGAATTCTCGAAGATGCATGTTATTGAATAGTCGGGCTACTTCCTTTCTCAGCTATCGACAATCTTTCTTTCTTTGACCGTGAGTGCCATGATATTTGCACATCTGGTTAGGATCCCTTTGGGTTGGATCGGATTGTAGTGGTCGAGGCCATTTGGTATCTTTGATGCGCCCGATAGCTGATACAATGGCGGCAACATCGACATTAAAGTTGTATTCCGATAGCCTCGGCGCTTCTTTAGGACCGATGGACCTGTCGAAGCTATTTTTTGTCATGAGTCCCCGATTGTTCTAACCTCGGTAATTTCTCTTTTCGTTTCTCACGGATTTCTGCCCGTACCCACTACTTCTTCAGTCTCTATTATATGGCTGATACCGATCCCTGTTTGGTCTCGGTTCACGATCGATGTCTCTCTTGACTCTGTCAAGGGTTCTGACGGGATAAACAGACCCCGAAGGGGCGCCAAGTTGATCATCTTACACTCTGATCTTCGATTGATACTGGTTATGCACGTCGACCCAAGTAACGGCCGGATATTCTATCAGGTTTTGTTTCAACTGCTGCGAAACCACCAAGCTTCGAACATTGAGCCCTTGAGTGAAATCCTGAATAGCCCAATCATCAGCGACCAATGACAGATCCATTCGTTCCATTTGAAAATGGGACACGAACTCTCTGAGCATCTCGTTATCCTTCTGTTTTACTTTGAAAAGGTCTGATTTCCTGGTCTCGACCTTGATGGCCCCGGCATGTGCTTTCACGAAAGAATCAGCAAGCATAGCAAATGAATCAATAGAATTAGGAGGTAAGTTATGATACCATATCATAGCCCCTTTTGATGGGGTTTCTCCGAACTTCTTCTATAGGACAGACTCGATATCATCATCCTCCAAGTCATTCCCTTTGATGGCACATGTGTAAGAGGTTACATGCTCATTTGGGTCGGTCGTTCCGTTATACTTAGCAATCTCGAGCATGCAGAATTTCTTAGGGATCGGCTTCGGAGCCGCGCTTGGAGGAAAAGGTTTTTGCACGAACTTCTTGGAATATAGGCCTTTTAATATTGGCGGCGCTCCTTGGATTTGATCTACCCTAGAATTGTAGGTTTCCACCTTTTTCTCATTAGCTTCAATTTTCTTCTCCCCTGATTCTATCCATTTTGTCAGCTCCTCGAGCATCTTTATGATCTCGGGGTTAGCCCCCGATTCATGTCATTTGACCTTTCTATGACCGGTTCATCATTGCGGGTGATTTCCCAGGGTGGATAGGGCTTAACTCTGCTCGGTGCACGACTTTGGTTCTGTAACTGAGCTATCGCCGCCTGTTGAGCCTATAGCATCTCGAAGATCACCCGTAGACTGATCCCGTATCCTTCAATGTTTTGTGTGTTTCAAGTTGCCGATCTAGCTCCACCACAGACGCTATTTTTGGGGTGGTAGGCAAGTTTGCGTCGATAGCCACATGTAAATTAGCATCAACCAGATCTGCGATCGGAATTCCGATGGGATCAACAGGCGGTACTCTTTCATCGGGCGCTATGTTGTTATTTTCACCGTGGTGACCGGACTCGTTGTCAACATGTAGGGGTGCTGATTGAGAGTTTGACATTTTGTGTTTTATCCTGAAATCAGAGATACTTCAAAGAGCAAGTGTAAAGTAGTGTGTGTTATGGAGATTTATATCAAATAACCACTATTATCCTTAGCCCCACGATGGGCGCCAAACTATTTACCCTCAAAATCGGATAATAATTGAATTTATAAGTGGTTTTAAGAATACGTGATTTAATTTGATAGTGAACGACAAATCAGATTGCAATTGAAATAAGTAATGGAAAAATAATGCTAACCACACAAGTTGCATAGTCTTAGCCTTGGAAGGTTTGTCACCCTCGAGCCAAAAATGCATTTATTGATATCAGAACAAAAACAACAAGAGAGTAACAAGAACTTGACAAGAATAATAATATATTATTTTGACATGTGTGTTACAATATGTTTTACAAGTAATCAGACCCGCTTTATATAGTAGGGGAATCCTACTTTAGGTACAATTCTATAAAAGGTAAAAATCTCCTGATTTGCCGGTTCTTTATTGATACCTGCCGAGATTCTCGACGAAATATCTGACCGGTTACGGATATTTTGGCCTTCTGTTATTTAGGTCTTCTGTGGGTTATATCGGCAATGTTTACTCGAGCTTATTCAGGGTCAGGGTCGATTCTGGGATCATGGGCTCAATGTTCTCGAGAACTGACATTCTGACCTCTTGTTCTGTTACGATGAGACTCGGTGTCAATCTTCAACCCTTAGCATTCCGAGCTCGATCTGTCGTGCAATAGTCGAGCCTGATTTTGACCGTATACACTAAACATTGAGACAATGCATATGGGAAGTGCAGATAAATTTCCTCGAAATCCTCCACATCCATTGAGCCGCAACCTACAATATTTTAGTACCTTTTAAGCTGATACATAGATAGCAAATAATATATTCTGGTAATTGTATTTTCTACTTTAACTGGAAAATTCTCGGATTTGACAGTATAAGGATCCATTTGTACCTAATGTTTAGCAAATCTTACAAATTTTCTATAAATTTACATGAAAATCAAATAAAAACCTAACCTTGAAAAAGAGGGGAAGAAGCTTACCATTTCAAGCCCTACTTTTGGGTTGAGGGAAGGCCGTAGGATCATACAGATCTCATACTTCGGAGCTCTGGCTGAAGCGTCTGGTGGAATTGGGGAAGGGTTTGGGACAAAAGAGGGGGAAGGGTTCGCCCAAAAACAAAAGAAAGAGAGAGATGTCCTCCCGCCTTACTTTTGCATAAAATTGGGGAATTTTAATCGGCAAATCATTTTTAAGCCACAAAGGCACTTTGTGGTTGAAACAAAAATAATATTGTTGCCAATAATATAATTTAATAATGTAACTCAATGGCACTTTATAGATGACCTAAATTATCACGACCTAAAATCCATTAAATGTTGTGATGGTGCCGGACACCGCTGTCAGGCAAGCCAACAATAATTAATTAACTTAAATACTCATTTTAGTATTTGAAATCACGATTTCCTTAAATTTAATAATAAAAGATGGACTTTATAGAGTAAATAAAAATATTTTCACAATTTCAATACCAAACAACCCATAATCACCCAAAAACTCGGTGTCACAAGTGCATGAGCATCAATTAGGAAGTAAAATAAAGTACAACATCTGTCCGGAATACAAATTTGGACAGGAGAAATAAAAATACTCTAAAGGAGACTCTGTTGGCTGCGAATCGTAGTGTAGAGTGCAGCTCACCTATGTCCCCGCAATAACTGTGCTTCTGCGCCTACAAGGCCACTAGTCATATATGTACCTGCACAAAACGTGCAGCAAGTTTAGTATGAATATGTAAATTAACGTGTACCCAATAAGTATCCCGCCTAACCTCGAAGAAGCAGTGATGAGGGGTCGACTTAGACACTTACTATGGGCTATAAATAAAATACCAATGATATAATTAAGCATGGATCACGTAGTACGGCTGTAAGCTCAATATCGTGAAATAAGTAAACAATTCTTTTGTTAATAAGAAATTTCCCAAATTCATTTTCATTATTTAACAATTTATATCTTCAGCCAATAAAGCAGCGACAATTATTATTAGTTTCAAGGAGTTATCATGCGCAAGTCATGCCTAGGTCGTACCCGATCCAACATATAAATGTAAACTATGCACTGCCGAGGGTCGAACGGCATGAACCAACATATAAATATAAATTGTGCACTGCTGAGGGTCGAGCGACGCAAACCAACATATAAATATAAACTTGCCGAGGCGAACGGCCCTGTAACACCCCGGAAAATTTTGAAGTATTTAAGTGTGAAGCCCCGTAAATTTTGCAAGTGAATTCAAGGTTTTGTGGTGCCGGAGTAGGCGTACGTGTTTGAGGATGGTATAAAATCTTCGCGGCAAGCTTGTGAGCCGCAGTTCAAACTTTTGGGTTGAACAATACACCGGAAAGTAAAAAAAAAATTTGGCAGATAAATGCGTTTATGCGGCCCATTATGCGACTGCAGAACCACTCTGCGGGCCGCATAATGGGCGCAGAAGTGAGCAGGAGAAGGGCCAGTCTGGGGGCAATTATGCGGTCGACTATGCGCCCGCATAATTGTTATGCGGTGCATTATGCGATCGCATAACAGTTATGCGGTCCGCATATCCATTATGCAGTCGCATATGCGACCGCAAAACCTGTTCCGGAGCTCCATTTTTTGGGTTCTTAAAACCTGACCCTACTTATATACGCGCAGAGTCATTTTTTAGCAAAAAATCTAATGTTTTAGAGAGAAGGGAGTGTGTTTTAGAGAGAGAGAAAACCCTAGGCTAACTATTCATCAAATCTTGCTCAAATCATGGAAGATTAACAAAGAAAACCCACAAGTACTTCATCTAAGAGGTAAGGTTCCATACCCTAGTTTTCAATTTCAAATTTGAGTAGAAGATGGTTGATTTGGAGTATCATTCATGGGTATGAGATTATTATTTATACATGCATGTACCAATAAGAATATTGGGAAGATTGTTGAGCTGAAATAAGTAAGGATTGGGTTGTGGAGTGAAGGAAATCTTGTAGAAGAACCTTGTGGTTAAATTTACACACCTAGTGTCTGATAAAATACTCAAAATAGATCAGGATTGCTAAGAATTCCGGATCATTCTAGAGTTAAGGAAGCTCGATTGAGGTATGTTGGCTAAACTTTCTCTCTTGGAATTGAATTCCATAATGTTTCCGTAAGTTTCAAACTATGGGTTGCATATTAAAAGGTTATGGCTTTGTGTCGTGTTTTAATGAAAGATAGTATGCCAAATTGTGTGAGAAAATCTCAATATTCTTAAGACTCTTAATTGCTCATATGTGTACCTAAAGTCTTGATTTGGAAATGTCTTATTGTTGATAATCTATAAAGATGGTTGGAAGTGAAATACGTTAATTGGGGATATAGAGTGTGGCCAATGTGCTAAGAATTTAAGTTATGATTGTGTCTAGTAGTATAAATGATTTGAGAAGATGCGATAAAGAATATGAAATGAGGCTAGACTCAATTGTTTAAAAATGACTTCGAAGATAGAATTACCTAAAAGCTTTTGTACTCAATTCATGCCCATTAGTGGTTGCTTTAACTAATGCTTTGCTTTATAAATATATCTAGTGTGATTCGAGTTGTATATACTCATGTGTTGAACTAGAACATTGTCATTGCTAGGGAAGAGCATTGTAAGAATAAATGGTGTATTGATTGTTTATGATTTTCATGTGTGTTTCTATTGTTGGATGGTATGCCTCATTCTTTGGGAAGAAACCATTTGTGTTTGAAGTTTCCATTTCAAATGGATTTGAAGTATATGATTTCTGAAATATCCTATATGTTGATACTTGATGGTGATCTTTGAAATTGAAAGAGGTGAAAGTGTGGAATATGAAATACGGCCATCGTGCCAGGAATAAAGAATCTTGTGAATGGCCTAATGAGCCAAGGAAATATTGTCGTTGTGAATGACTATGAATAATAATGAAAATTTATACAATGTGAAAGATGTTGAGGTGAGTAAAATTGTATTTATGATATTTCTGTTTGCAAATCAAATCAAAAATATTTTTGGGAGCATCATTAGCAAAACCGAGGAAGGGTGGGTCATAAGGCCCACACCTGAAACTACACGTGCCGGTGTTGGAGTGGATTGTGATTATTCCCCTTATTTGGGATGATATTGGAACCTTTGGGAAATTATGATATTATTCCCCTTAATTGGGATGAAACTGGAACCTTTGTGGATTAGAAAAGTCAACCCGCACGGCATATGTGGGAATGCGGCCTAGCTTATCAGGTGGAGATCAGACACCATATTGCGCATATGGTGGTACTACTCTTGGTAACAACTTTCTTTTGCATCACATGTCAAACCACATTGTTCATGGGGAGATGGCCTAGCCGATCGGGCGTGATCAAACTCCGTGCTAACAAAGACGGTGGTATATCGGTGCTAATGATCTCCCAACCAAAATTGTATATAAAGTTCGTATTTTGAAAATTATTATATTTTAACTGAACATTTGGATATTGTGGATTTTGACTTGCTGTTTCTATGTGTTGCCTTTTCTTATATGGGCATTCTATTTTGAAAGAGGATTTTTAGCTATACATACTAGTGCTATTCGACAATACTAACATCCCTTTTGCTAGGGGCGCTGCATCTTTAATGGATGCAGGTGGTTCTACAGCAGGTGTCATTGATCAGTGATAGCAGTACACTCTTTTCAGCTGATTTGGTGAGTCCCACTTCATTTCGGGGTCATGTATTTATTTCTCATGTATTTTGTTTTGAGGTATAGCCGGGGCCTTGTTGCCGGCATTTCCATATTACTCTTTTATTATACTTAGAGGCTTCGTAGACAGGTTGTGGGTTATGTTTGATGTTGGGAATTGAACTAGAAATGTTGATACTTGGAAATCATGTTTTTCATTAATTCTATAAACTCGTAATATTTTGGAAATTATGAATGAAACTGCTAATGGGAATGAAAAGGAAGTTGTTAATAAAAAATTTTCAGTGATTGATTAATGGAGTATTCATGGATGAATTTGGGTAGAAAAAAATCTAACAGGCTTGCTCGGCCGAGTTCTCTAGGTTGAGCGCCGGTCGCGCTCCCCGAGTTTGGGGCGTGACAGGCCCGCTCCCATGAGAGTAGTGGAAATTTACCCCTCTCGCAGAATATATTTACGACGCGGTTGCACATAGATTTTCTTAAGTTATTATAATATATCTTAAATTCTTTTTCAAAAATACGAAATTCAATGAAAACTTTCAAGTCTCGAAATCCTCAATTTCAACTCTTTTCAAGGCATTTAATAACCATCCTCGATCTCAATTCTTTTCAAGGTAAATAATAAACATAGTCGAATAACGGTATCAACAAGGTATGGTGTAAACCTAAAACTACCCGGACATAAGCATAATTAGCAGCTACGCACGGACTCTCGTCACCTCGTGCGTACGTAGCACCCGCAAGTAGAAGCACATATTTAATCAATTTACCTATGGGGTTAATTCCCTCTTATAAGGTTAGAAAGGAGACTTACCTCGCTCCGCAATTCTATAACCGGCTCCAAAGCCTCTCCCACAACTCAAACCGGTGCCCTCGCTCCAAAACTAGTCAATAAATGTGTAAATCCATAAATATATACTCTAACACTCATTATAATTCAATTTACAACAATTTCCAACTCCGCTCGAAAAGTCGATAAAATCACCCTCGGGCCCACGTGCCCGGATTCCAAAAATTTTCGAAGATAACCATTACCTATAACCTCACGAACCCAAATATGTGATTTATTCCCAAATCCATGCCCAAATTCGTGTTCAAAATCCAAAATTACCAAATCTTGGGTTTCTATCAAAATCCCACATTTCTACTAATTTTCATGTATAAATTCATATACAACCCATGTATTTAACTCACAATGTGCCACTTACCTCTTAATAGATGATGAAATCTCCTCTTTAAAAGCTCCAAAGATTGCCCAACCAAAATGAAATATGAAGGAAATTGGCCAAATCCCGTCTTTAAAATGACATTGCCCAGCACCTCTCGCACTTGCGATTAAATTGTCGCTTTTGCGGCTCGGCACCTGCGGAAATTCCATCCCAGGTACGGCTCCAGCTCGGCCCAACAGTCCCGCACCTGCGCTCCATATAGCGCATCTGCGCGTCCGCTCCTGCGGTCCATGCGTCGCACCTGCGCCCATTGCCCGCTCCTGCGTTGTCCTCTTCGCACATGGGCCTTCGCAGGTGCGCCCAAATGTTCCGCACCTATGGTCGCTGGCCAGCCTCCTCTCCTTTGCACCTGCGACTCGTGGCTCGCACCTACGAGCTCGCACCTGCGGCCCTTTTCACGCAGGTGCGATTACACCAGATAACAGCTGCCTCATCATTTCTTCCACGTACAAACTTGATCCGTTAGCCATTCAGAAACCACCCGAAGCCCTCGTGACCTCAACCAATTATACCAACACGTCCCAAAACACATCACGAACTTAATCGAGGCCTCATATCATGCCAAACAAACATTGAAACTACGAATCACCCTATAATTCAAACTTAATGAACTTTAGAACATCAAACTCCTACAATCGATGCCAAAACATATCAAATCACGTCCGGTTGACCTCAAATTTTGCACACAAGTCATAATTGGCATTACGGACGTATTTCAACTTCCGGAATCGAAATCCGACCCCGGTATCATGTAATTCCAACTTCTCAAAATGTGATGACCCAAAATATCATCTTTAAATTTAATAAATAATTCTATGTTCAAAAACCTCTAAAAGCACCATTTATCATTCCTCGACTTGCGTGCGCAGTCCGTATAATTTTTCGGAAAGTTTTTATGTAAAAAATAGATTAAAATATGAAATAGACCCGGATCAGTATTTTGACAATTCCGGTAGGTCCGTATCGTGATTTGGGACTTGGTCGTATGCCCGGAATCAAATTCCGAGGTCCCTAGCCCGAGATATGGAATTTTGATAAAAAATAAAAAGCTTGAAAACTTAATAATTTTTAAGAAATTACTGATATTGGATTTATTGTCCCCAGGTCTGTATTTTGATTTTGGATCCCGGTAAAGGTCAACAATAATATTTATGACTTGTCTGCCGAATTTGGTGAGAATCAGAGTTGATTTAACGTGATTCGGACGTCCGGTTGTAAAAATATAAGTTTTAAAGTTTTCTTAGAAATTTTCTTTGATTTGGCATCCGATTCGTAGTTCTAGGTGTTATATTGACGATTTGATCGTGTGAGCAAGTTCGTATAATATTTTAGGACTTGTGTGCATGTTTGGTTTGGAGCCCCGAGGGCTCGGGTGAGTTTCGGATAGGATACGAGATGATTTTGAACTTAGAAAAATCTAGTTTTCTGCAACTTCAGGCTTCTGGTATTTCCTTCATCGTGTTCGCGAATGTACTGTCGCGAACGCGAAGAGCAAATTGGGCTGGCTGAATTTTCCTTCTTCACGAATGCGAAGATTGGGTCGCGAACGCATGTGAACGACGTATAGGCGAGGTGAAGAGTGTCTATACGTCATCAAATTAATTGATTGCATAATTACTTTAGAATTATAAATCATTTTAAATCATGAATTTATTATTATAATAATTATTTCTCTTCTATTCTTTGTCAAATATTAATTCTTGAATTCCTGCATTTATTGTTACATGCTATTTGAATTATGTGTCTTAATTGTTATTTGACATTTAGCATATTAAATATTAAACTGCCTATTTTCTCTCTGATTTCCATAATAATTTGTTATTCGTCATTGTTTGTTTCATAATTAAATTATAATTATTGTATGATTGTTGCCTTGTAATTTTATATTAATTATTGCATTTATTGTAAAAATTTCTTCTATAAGAATTGGTAAATGGATATATTGGAGGATCGGGTTGCACGCCGCAACAGACGTATTTAAAAGTTTATATATATATATATATATATATATATATATATATATTGGGGGATCGGGTTGCACGCCACAACAGACTTCATTAAAATGAATATATTGGAGGAGCGGGTTGCACGCCGCAACAGAATTGAATATGAATATATTGTGAGAACGGGTTGCACGCTGCAACAGAATTTATGGAAATGATAATTGGTTATGGCTGCTGAATTGTCTTCAATTATTATAAATGAGTTACCTGATTTATTTCTATTATTGTTGTTGTTACTAATATTGCATACAGGTAATATAAGTGACCCGCCTTAGCCTCGTCACTACTTTGTTGAGGTTAGGCTCAGCACTTACCAGTACATGGGGTCGGTTGTACTGATACTACACTCTGCACTTCTTGTGCAGATTTTGGAGTTGGTCCTAGCGGCGTAGCATAGACTTGCTTGGATTTCAGCTACTCAGAGGAGACTTGAGGTATAACTGCACGACGTCCGCAGTTCTGAAGTCCCCGTCTACTTTACTTTAGTTGTGTGTTTATTTCCATACAGCTTTATTTTATTCAGACCCTTATTTGTATTATTCTAAAAGCTTGTGCACTTGTGACACCAAATTCTGGGATGGTATTTAGACATCATTGTTTTTATGGATTATTCACTATATTTTAGACTTTACTTCCGCAATCGTTCTTTGTTATTAATAAATTTAAAAATTGTTTAAAATTTTGTTAATATTATTCTAACGTTGGCTTGCCTAGCAAGTGAAATGTTAGGCACCATCACGGTCCGAAGGTGGGAATTTCGGGTCGTGACAGTTGGTATCAGAGCACTAGGTTACATAGGACTCATGAGTCACGAGCAAGCTTAGTAGAGTCTGAAGGATCGGTACGGAGACGTCTGTACTTATCTCTTAGAGGCTATAAATTTTAGGAATAATATCACTTCTTTCTTATTCTGTCGTGCAAATTTATTCTATCATCGATGATTGAATCATTCTACTCTTATTCTCTCGCAGATGGTGAGAACACGTAATACCTCTACCGATGGACAGGGACTAGAGCCCCCGGTGGCAACTATGGCCAGGGGTAGAGGTCGAGGCCGAGGTCGTGCTAGGGGCTGAGGCAGAGGCCGAGGTAGAGCTCAGTCCAGAGCTCGAGCGACTGCACCTATTATAGAACCTCAGGTGGATCTTCAGGAGGAAGTTCCATTTCAGAATGTACCAGTTGGACCAGTTCAGGTCCCGGAAGGATTCATAGCCACTCCAGTACTTCAGGACGCTCTAGGTCATTTGGTAAGTCTTATGGAGGGCGTGGCCCATAATGATACATTTCCAGTGGCACCAGCCGTCTCACAGGCTGGGGAGGAGCACAAACTCCAACTACTCCCGCTCTGGAGTAGATGGCTCCCCAGAATCAGGCTCCAACAGCCTTGCCAATTGGGGTAGTTCAGCCAGTTGTTGCGGCACAGACCGGTGATAGGCCTGCCATGTCTTTTGAGGCCTTATGGAGACTGGATATGTTTACTAAGCTCTTTCCAGTTCACTTCAATGGTACACCTTCTGAGGACCCACAGTATTATCTTGAACGCTGCCACGAGGTGCTGCGGAACATGGGTATAGTTGAGACCAATGGGGTTGATTTTGCTGTATTTCAGATGATGATTTTCACCAAGAGATGGTGGAGAGATTATACATTGACCAGACCAGTAGGATCGCCTTACCTGGGAGCAGTTCTCTCAGCTATTTCTAGAGAAGTTCCTCCCTATCACACTGAGAGAGGAATTCCACAAGCAATTTGAGTGTCTACAGCAGGGCAGTATGACTGTTACTCAGTATGAGTCCCATTTTGTGGATTTGGCCAGTCATGCTCTCCTTTTACTACCTACGGAGGGAGAGAGAGTGAAGAGGTTTATTGAGGGACTCGCTAACCCTATCAGACTTCAGATGGCCAAGGAGACCAGAAGTGAGATTTCTTTTTAGATGGTTGCTAATGTCGCAAGGAGGATCGAAATGGTTCTTACACAAGAGAGAGGGCAGAGGTCTGATAAGAGGCCTCGTCAGTTCGGTGGTTTCAGTGGTGCCTCGTCTGAAGGCAGGGGTAATTTTGGTAGGGGTCATCCCCCCATACTGTTTCATTCAGCACTTCACGCATCTCCTGGTGCTTCAGGGAGTCACGGTCCTATTATGCCTTACTCTGGGAAGCCAGCATTCAATGCACATTCAGCTCCTATCAGTGCATCACCACTCCAGAGTTACTATAGCGGTTATCCGGCCCATTTGGGTCAGCTTCAGTTTCAGCAGCCACGACATCAGGATGGGTGTTATGAGTGTGGGAACATTGGTCACATCAGGAGGTATTGCCCTAGATTTGTGAGTAACAGATCTCGGCAAGATTCTCGTGCCATCATACCAGCTCTGATTACTTCACCACCTGCTCAGCCAGCTAGAGGTAGAGGTCAGGACATTAGAGGTAGAGGTCAGGCCATTGGAGGTGGAGGTCAGACCGTTAGAGGTGGAGGCCAGCCAGTTAGAGGCCGTCCCAGGGATGCAGTTCAGAGTAGTGGGGCCCAGCCCCAATTTTATTCTTTTCCAGCTAGGCCTGAGGCTGAGTTATCTGATGCCGTGATCACAGGTATTATTCCAGTTTGCCATAGAGATTCTTCAGTTCTATTTGATCCAGGATCTATTTATTTCTATGTGTCCTCCTATTTTGCTTCATATTTGGTTGTGCCTTGTGATTCTCTGAGTGCTTCTGTGTATGTATCTACACCGGTGGGAGACTCTATTATAGTAGATCATGTCTATCGTTCATGTGTGGTTACTATTGGTAATCTTGAGACTAGTGTGGATCTTCTATTTCTTGATATAGTAGATTTTGATGTCATCTTGGGTATGGATTGTCTGTCCCCTTATCATGCCATATTGGATTGTCATGCCAAGACAGTGACCCTAGCTATGCTGGGGTTACCTCGGTTAGAGTGGAAAGGAACTCCTGGTCATTCTTCCAGTAGGGTTATTTCTTATATGAAAGCTCGGCATATGGTAGAGAAAGGGTGTCTAGCCTATTTGGCTTATATTCGCGTTCCCAGTGCGGATGTTCCTTCTATGGACTCAGTACAAGTTGTTCGTGAATTTCTTGAAGTATTTCCTGCAGATTTGTCGGGGATGCCACATGACAAAGATATTAACTTCTGCATTGATTTGGCTCCGGGCACTCAGCCCATTTCTATTCTACCATATCGTATGGCCCCGCCAGAGTTGAAAGAATTGAAAGAGCAGTTACGAGACTTACTTAATCAGGGATTCATTAGACCCAGTGTCTTGCCCTGGGGTGCACAATATTATTTGTAAAGAAGAAAGATGGATCTATGCGGACGTGTATAGATTATCGGCGGTTGAACAAGGCCACTATCAAAAATAAATATCCGCTGCCAAGAATTGATGACTTATGTGATTAGTTTCAGGGTTCCAAGGTATTTTCGAAGATTGATTTGAGGTCTAGTTACTATCAGTTGAAGATTAGGGCATCTGATATCCCTAAGACAGCTTTTTGGACTCGGTATGGGCATTACAAATTCCTAGTGATGTTATTTGGGTTGACAAATGCCCCAACAGCATTTATGGATCTGATGAATCGGGTGTTCAAGCCCTATTTGGATTCTTTTGCAGTTGTATTCATTGATGATATCTTGGTTTACTCCAGCAGTCGAGAGGAACATAAGCAGCATCTTCAGAGTGTGCTTCATACTTTGAAGAATAATCAGTTATATGCCAAATTTTCAAAATGCGAGTTTTGGTTAGACTCAGTTGCCTTTTTGGGGCATGTTGTATCGGCAGAAGGCATAAAGGTGGATCCTAAGAAGATAAAGGCTGTTCAGAAATGGCCTAGACCTACTTCAGTTATAGAGATCCGGAGTTTCCTGGGTTTGGTAGGTTATTATCGTCGGTTCGTGGAATAGTTTTCATCTATAGCCAGCACATTGACCAAACTAACCCAGAAGGGTGTCCCATTCATATGGTCAGACGAGTGTGAGTTGAGCTTTCAGAAGCTCAAGGCTGCTATGACTACGGCACCAGTGTTGGTATTACCCACAGGTTCAGGATCGTATACAATATATTATGATGCATCTCACATTGGGCTTGGTGTAGTATTAATGCAAAATGTTAAGGTGATTGCATATACGTCTCGACAGTTGAAGGTTCACGAGAAGAATTATCCTATTCATGACTTAGAACTGGCAGCCATTGTTCATGAGCTGAAGATTTGGAGGCATTACCTCTACGGTGTCTCGTTTGAGGTATTTACTGATCATCGTAGCTTTCAGTACCTGTTCAAACAAAAAGAGCTTAATTCGAGGTAGAGAAGATGGTTAGAGTTGTTGAAAGACTATGATATCACCATTTTGTATCACCCCGGAAGGGCCAATGTGGTGGCCGATGCTTTGAGTAGAAAGGCTGTGAGTATGGGCAGTCTTGCGTATATTCCGGTTGGTGAGAGGCCATTACCTACAGATGTTCAAACTTTGGCTAATCAGTTCGTGAGGTTAGATGTTTCAGAACCCAGTCGGGTTCTAGCTTTCACAGTCGCTCGATCTTCTTTATATGAGCGCATCAGAGAGAGGCAGTATGATGATCCTCATTTACTTGTCCTTAAGGACACGGTGCGGCACGATGATGCCAAACAGGTTGCTGTGGGGGAAGATGTAGTTCTGTGAATGCAGGGTCGTATTTGTGTGCCTAATGTGGATGGACTTCGTGAATTAATTCTTGAAGAGGCATACAGTTCCAGGTATTCTATTCATCTAGGTACCGCCAAAATTTATCAAGTTTTGCGACAACATTATTGGTGGAGGAGAATGAAAAAGGATATAGTTGCACATGTATCTCCCTGTCTGAATTGTTAGCAAGTTAAGTACGAGCATCAGAGACCTGGTGGTTTGCTTTAGAAGTTAGAAATTCCTGAATGGAAATGGGAGCGTATCACTATGGATTTTGTTGTTGGACTCCCACGGACTCAGAGAAAATTTGATGCAGTTTGGGTCATTGTGAACAGGTTAACCAAATCAGCACATTTTATTCCAGTGGCAGTTACCTATTCTTCAGAAAGGTTAGCTAAAATTTACATTCGTGAGATTGCCCGCCTTCACGGTGTGCCGGTGTCTATTATTTTAGATCGAGGTATGCATTTTACCTCACATTTCTGGAGGGTTGTACATCGTGAGTTAGGCACGCGGGTGGAATTGAGTACAACATTTCATCCACAGACAGGCGGATAGTCAGAGCGCACTATTCAGATATTGGATGATATGCTTCGCGCTTATGTTATAGACTTTGGAGGTTCTTAGGATCATTTCTTGCCACTTGCGGAGTTTGCTTATAATAATAGCTACCAGTCGAGCATTCAGATGGCTCCATGTGAGGCATTATACGGAAGGTGATGTCGTTCGCCAGTTGGCTAGTTTGAATAGGGAGAGGCTCGGTTATTGGGTACCGATTTGGTACAAGATGCCTTGGATAAGGTCAATATTATTCAGGATTGACTTCGCACAGCTCAGTCTAGGCAAAAGAGTTATACCGACCGTAAAGTTCGTGATATTGCATTCATGGTTGGAGAAAGAATATTGCTCCGAATTTCACCTATGAAAGGTGTAATGAGGTTCGGAAAGAAGGGCTAGTTGAGCCCTAGGTTCCTCGACTTGCGTGCACAGTCCGTACAATTTTTCGAAATGTTTTTATGTGAAAAATGGATTAAAATGTGAAATAGAGCTTTAAAACTCAACTGAGTTGACTTTGGTTAATATTTTGAGTAAACGGACCCGGATCTGTGTTTTGACAATTCCGATAAGTCAGTATCGTGATTTGGGACTTAGGCATATGCCCAGAATCGAATTCCGAGGTCCCTAGCCCGAGATATGAAATTTTGATGAAAAAGTAAAAGCTTGAAAGTTTAATAATTTTTAAGAAATTACTGATGTTGGATTTATTGACCCCGGGTCCGTATTTTGGTTCCGAAGCCTGGTAAAGGTCCACAATAATATTTATGACTTGTCTGCCAAATTTGGTGAGAATCAGAGTTGATTTGACATGATACGGACGTCCAGTTGTAAAAATATAAGTTTTAAAGTTTTCTTGAAAATTTCATTTGATTTGGCGTCCGATTCGTAGTTCTAGGTGTTATTTTGGCCATTTGATCGCGCGAGCAAGTTCGTATGACGTTTTAGGACTTGTGTGCATGTTTGGTTTGGACGAGGGATCGAGTGAGTTTCGAATAGGATACGGGATGATTTTGAACTTAGAAAAATCTGGTTTTCTGCAACTTCAGGCTTCTGGTATTTCCTTCATCGCGTTCGCGAATGTACTCTCGCGAACGCGAAGAGCAAACTGGGCTGGCTGAATTTTCCTTCTTTACGAACGTGAAGATTGGGTCGCGAATGCTAAAGGATTGGTCAGGTGGGGTACAGGCTTGAACTGCCTCCAGAGATGTCTTTAGTGCACCCGGTGTTCCACGTGTCCATGTTAAAGAAGGTGGTTGGTGACACGTTGCTCATTGTTCCGGTTGATACAATTGAGGTTAATGAAGAATTGACTTATGAAAAAAATTCCAATTGCAATTCTTGATTGGCAATTTCGAAAGTTGAGGAATAAAGATATTGCCTCCGTGAAAGTGTTATGGCGAAACTAACAAGTCGAAGAGGCCACCTGTGAGGCCGAGGAAGAAATGAAGAAGAAGTACCCTTATTTGTTTGAATAGCTATGTAATCATTCTATGAAATTGTTCCCTATGAATTACGTATCATTTGTACAACTTATGTTAAGGGTATTCCTTTTCTGGTAATATACTACTTATGAGGCCACGATTGGTGTTATTTTTATGTTATATTGCATCATCATATTATGTATATGTTGTTAGGATTGGTTTGTAGGATTCTCTTGACAGGTGGATAGGCCAGTTATAGGGGAGACTCTGGCAAAGTTTTTGGAAATTTATGGAGTTAGCCAAATTCTGAAACTAATGGTGTGTGTGAATTAACAGTTGGATGATAATGACAGATTTTGACCCTCATTCGAGAACAAATGATCTTAAGAAGGGGAGGATGTAAGGCCCCGTAACTAAAACCCACGATTTTGTGGTGCCAAATTGGACTCATGTGTTGACGATTGTAGAAATTCTACTTGGAAGAGGGGGAGGATGCAGACATTTTGGGTTGAATAGTGCGTTGAGGAGCTAAAGAAAATTTTTGGAAGTTCATGGCGATTTCTGCGGTCCATTCTGCAGTGGCAGAACTGATCTGCGGACCGCAGATCCGCCGCAGACTAAAGCAGAAACTTGGAACAATTTTTGGACCATTATGCGGCCGCATAAATATTTTGCGGGCCGCACAAACCATCGCAGATTCAACATGAAATATTCCGGAGGGGAGTTCTGCGGCGCATTATGCGACCGCAGATCGGTTGAAGAGTGGGGCAGAATTGCCCAGTTCCGGAGGCCATTGTGCGGTCCATTTTGCGGACCGCAAAAGTATTATGCGGTCGCATAAGCGATCGAAGATCTGTAGTGGGGGGTCATTTTTGGAAATTTTCTTACCCGAACCTATTTTGATATATAGCCTTTGGGGCTTGTTTTGAACGCAAAAATCTAATATTTTAGAGAGAAGTGAGAGAGTTCTAGAGAGAGGAAGAAGCTCAAGTGCTTTGTTCATCAAGATATTGTCCATGCTTTGAAATCCAACAAGGAAATCTCACAAGATCTTCACTCAAGAAGTAAGGTTCTAACACTAGTCTTAATTTCGAGTTTGGGATAAAGGATGGGTGATTGGGAGTATGATTCTTGGGTGTGAGAGTATTATGTATACATGCATGTGCTAATAAGGTTTGTGGGAATATTATTGAACCCAAATGGGTAAATATTGGGTTGTGAAGTGAAAGAAATCTTTTGGAAGAACCTTGTAACCAATTTGCACATCTAGTGTTTGATAAAATGCTCAAATGAGTTGAAACTATGAATCTCTCCCTAATTATGGTTCAATTTTATTATACCTCTAGTTGATTGGAATTGCTATAAGTGTTGGGACGTTGTGGTAATCTAAGGGAAGCTCAAGCAACGTATGTTGGCTAAACTCCTATCTTAGAATTGAATCCCACGGTATTCATGTAATTTATGTAAGTCCCGAGTTGTTCATTATAAAATTAGCTATTTCGAATAAGCTTGTGTTGAAAGATATATGTTCAATATGTATCCAAAATGCTTTTATCATGTTATGTTATCATTTGAGAATGTGTTCAAAGTATGGGTTGTGCATTAAAAATATTTCGACTTCAAGTCAAGTTCAAACGAAGGCTATTATGCCAAATTTTGTGAAAAATCTCGATGTGCCTAAGTCTTAGGTACTTTACCATTCACGAACGCGACCAGCTCAACGCGGACGCGAAGCTTTAGAAGCCTGGAGGAGGGGTCAGTCGTCCTTCTATGCGAGCGCGAGCACTGGCATGCGAATGCAAAGGCCAGGGGGGAAAAGCCTTCACGAACGCGAAATCCACGGGCTGCTACTCATCGCGAAAGCGACAGGCCCTCTGCGAACGCGAAGAAGGCCTGACGCCTGTGACTTAAAACAGAACCAAAAAGGGATTTTTTCCATTTTTCACATACCCTCAATTAGAACTCGGTTTAGGGGCGATTTCAAAGGAGTTTTTCACGATTTCGAATTGGGTAAGTATTCTTTATCATATAGTGATTGTATTTCATAAATCTAAGTCTATATTCATCATTTATTTCAGATTTAGATGGAAAAAAATTAGAATATTTATAAAATCTTTCATTTGACATCGGAATTTGATAAATTTTATATGGTTGGACTCGTATCATAACGGGTGTTCGGATTTAGTAAGTTTTTCTGAGATTTGAGACGTGGGTCCCACTATCGAATATTTTAATAAATTTCGGATTTTATCCGAAAAATTAGTAAATTCATATGGAATTAATTCCTATAATTCGTATTGAGTATATCGAATTGTTTGTGAATAGATTTGAAGCTTTTGGAGACAAATTTAAAAGGAAAAGTTGTGGTCGAGTAATTGATTGGAATTTGCAAAGCGATGTAAGTGTCGTGGTTAACCTTGAATTGAGGAAATAGAACCCTTAAAATATTTGTTATGTGAAATGCATGTGAACGACGTATAGGCGAGGTGACGAGTGTCTATACGTCGTCAAATTAATTATTTGCATAATTACTTGAAAAATCATAAATCGTTTTAAATCATGAATTTATTATTATAATAATTGTTTCTCTTCTATTCTTTGTCAAATATTAATTCTTGAATTCCTTCATTAATTGTTACATACTATTTGAATTATGTGTCTTAATTGTTATTTGACATTTAGCATATTAAATATTAAACTGCCTATTTTGTCCCTGATTTCTATAATGATTTGCTATTTGTCATTGTTTGTTTCATAATTAAATCATAATTATTGTATGCTTGTTGTCTTATAATTTTATATTAATTATTGCATTTATTAGGGACATTTCTTCTATAAGAATTGGTAAATGGATATATCGGAGGATCGGGTTGCACGGCGCAACAGAATTGATTGAAATGGATATATTGGAAGATCGGGTTGCACGCCGCAACAGACTTATTAAAAGTCCATATTGGAGGATCGGGTTGCACGCCGCAACAGACGTATTTAAAAGTCGATATATATATATATATATTTGGGGGATCGGGTTGCACGCCGCTACAGACTTGATTAAAATAAATATATTGGAGGAGCGGGTTGCACGCCGCAACAGAATTGAATGTGAATATATTGTGAGAGCGAGTTGCACGCTGCAACAGAATTGATGGAAATGATAATTGGTTATGACTATTGAAATGGCTTCAATTATTATAAATGAGTTACTTGATTTATTTTTATTATTTTTGTTGTTACTAATATTGCGTACAACTAATGTAAGTGACCCGCCTTAGCCTCGTCACTACTTCGTCGAGGTTAGGCTCAGCACTTACCAGTACATGGGGTCGGTTGTACTGATACTATACTCTGCACTTCTTGTGTAGATTTTAGAGTTGGTCCCAGCGGCGTACCATAGACTTGCTTGGATTTCAGCTACTCAGAGGAGACTTGAGGTATAACTGCACGACGTCCGCAGTTCTGAAGTCCATGTCTATTTTACTTTAGCTGTGTGTTTATTTTCAGACAGCTTTATTTTATTCAGGCCCTTATTTGTATTATTCTAGAAGCTCGTGCACCTGTGACACTAAATTCTGGGATGGTATTTAGACACCGTTGTTTTTATGGATTATTCACTATATTTCAGACTTTACTTCCGCAATCGTTCTTTGTTATTAATAAATTTAAAAATTATTTAAAATTTGGTTAATATTATTCTAACGTTGGCTTGCCTAGCAAATGAAATGTTATGTGCCATCACGGTCCGAAGGTGGAAATTTCGGGTCGTGACACAAAAATCATCCAAATTCCAAGTTTCGCCAAATGACCTCAAAATGACCTGCGGACCTCCAAATCCACTTTCGGACGCGCTCCCAATACCAGAATTACCATACAGAGCTATTCCCATGCTCGAAATCCCAAACGGACATTGATAACGTTGAAATGCAATTCAACTCAAATTTATGAAATTCTTCCAAAATGCCAACTTCCATATTAGGCGCTGAAATGCTCCCGAGTCATCCAAAACCGGATCTGGACATACGCCCAAGTCCAAAATTATCATATGAACCTGTTGGAACCTTCGAATCCCGATTCCGAGGTCGTTTACTCAAAAATCACACTTTAGTCAATTTCTCCAACCTAAGGCTTCCGAAATTAAAATTTTCTCTCCAAATCAACTCCGAACTTCCCGAAATTAAATTTCGACCACGCGTACAAGTCATAATACCAGAAGTGAAGCTGCTCAGGGCCTCAAACCGTTGAACGGCGCGCTAAATCTTAAAACGACCGGTCGGATCGTTACATAAATAGTATTAATTAAAATATTTAATTCAAGAGTTCAAATTATTAGTGAGGTTCAATTTAGTACAAATTTTTTATTTTACTGTTCATCTACTTCTTTTACCTCTAAAAGTTTAATATACTGATTTTAATGTAAATGCTTACAAATTTATATCTTAATTTGAAATAATAGTTCATGTAAAGTAATCACAACTAGATTAGTATATTTACTATTTTAAAATTATGTGGTTTTGAAACTTTGATTACACGTTAAAATAATATATCAAAAAATTAAATTCATCATAAATTCTTCAGTTAAAAAATTAGAACAATTTTGTACTTCTTAATTATATTATTTTGTTTTCATTGTTCATTTATTTGTTTAACTTTATAACTTATACTTAATATTGTTTATTTAATTTAACATCATTCAAACTTTACATATTTCTTATATATCTAATGATCAATTAATCTAGTAGTATGAATTTATTTACTTTTTTAAATGAGAAAAGGGCAAAATATACCCCTCTACTTTTGAATATTGTCTATATTTAACCTCCAATATATTATCCCGTCAAATTTGCCCCTACCGTTATACTATATGGCCAAATTTACCCATATCATCAGCAAACTTTTAAAAATTATCCCCTAGTCCGTCAGGTGATCCAAAATCCTAAATCATTTTAATTATGTCACTTATTCTTCTTCTTAGTCCACTATTTTTGAAATAATTAATATTTACCTCCTTTCTTAATTAAAATAAAAAGAGAAAAAAATATTAAAATAGTACAACGGTTAGTAAATAAAGTATAGTAAATTAAAAAATCTAAATTAGGTAGTTTGTCTAAATTCCAAAAGTATTTACAACATCCCAACTTTAATGAATTCGTTGCACCAAAGGTATGGAGACTTTGCAAGTATTAGTGATCGAGGCTGAAATTCCTTGGATACTTACATTGTCGAATTCAACTTTGCTTTAATCAAATGCCTACGCATTGTGCACACTTAAGTTAGTCAATTGAACTATATACTAACCAGGCAATAAAAAAATATATTCGAATATACATGTGCATACATGATAATCAGTTGCATATAATACACAATAAATAGACCCATTGAATTCTACGACGTGTATATGGTTGAAAAATAAATAAAATTTTAAATCAATTCCAAACCCATTATCACAAGAAGAGAAGTGGGTGCATTGGTAATTAAAAATTCATGAATAATTTGTATAGTCTAGTACCTTTAACATTCATATAAATAGTAATTTCTGAAAATAGTGGAGCAAGAAGAATAACAAGTGATTTAAAGAAAAGAAAATTGGGAGATTTTGGATTACTTAACAGATCAAGGGGTAATTTTTAAAAGTTTGTTGATAGTAGGGGTAAATTTGGCCAGATAGTATAATGGTAGGGGTAAATTTAGCCGGATAGTATAATAAAAGTTAAATGTAGACAATATCCGAAAGTAGAGGGATATATTTGACCCTTTTTTATTTTTAAAATTAAATTATTATCTATTTAATTCATATTCTAGTATACTTTGATTAATGATTAGCATAAAACAAGTTCAAATTTAACTTTCTTCAAATTTACTTACTCTTAAATATAGTACTATGTGATTAAATAATAAATCCCGGAAAGGTGTTGCCCAATATGTGAAAAGAAATAGAGAAGAGAAGATTGGGCTCGACTCAGCCTTAATTAAACTGAAATAGAATGTGATACAATTCAACTCAACTTGCATTATAAAAGCTGACTCGCTCGATATTAAAGTAGGCAATGTTGGGATCGGGTCGATGCTAAGGCCTACAAAGAACCAAAGAAAGAGAATTAAAAAAGGAAATGAGTAAATAACTCTAAGTATCTAGCTCTATAACATGACACAAGTCTAATACACTTCTTATATTTTAAAATTAAATACGTACACTCGCTATGTGAAGAAAATTTTAAACAAATAAAATCATATTAATAATATAAATTACTTATATAATATACCTAACAATTGCTCATCTAATAGAATAATTTTGAAATAATTTGAAGCTATACAATAAAAAGGTAAAGCTAAAGAAAATGAGAAATTTGTGTATATTAATTAAAGAGTATAGTGTTTTTAAATACAAGTAACTTATATTTTCAAATGCAAAAAATATTATTACTAGTAATTGATGTATCTTTAAAAAGACTATTTTTTGTTATTTTCAATTAGCAGCTTGTTTGGATGGTTATTACATATCGTTTCATAATGTATCGTATTGTATTGTATTATATTGTGTTGTACTGTATCTTTTGATGAATACAATGTTTGGATAGACTGTATCGTTTGCCGTTGTTTTATGATATTATGCATCATCAATATGAAGAATAAACTTGCAATATTATAAAGAAAAATTATGATACGGGGTAAAATTATTATATAAAAAGGTAGGGTAAATAATAAAATAAAATAATTTAATAATAATGAAAGGTGAGATGAGAGAAAGAGACAAGGCAACGGCGCGACCACACCAAATTGGTCGTTACATAAAGTGACACATTTCGTCGTTATGTAACGACATATTTAACAAAACGATACAATAAAATCTAAGTAACAATCACAACAAACATCGAATTTAAAGTAGCAATACGATACAATACAATAGGTAACAACCATCCAGACAAGCTATAAGAATTTTGTAAGACATATATTTCCCAGAAAATGTCTATTTCTCTTTCTTAATTAATTATAAGAATCCCTAAATTCTCCCGTGTGGTTTGTCAATTGGTCTTAATGCATCTTATGATTTTAGAATCTTAATTAACACATTCTCATTAGATACTGGAAAATATCAATATATACAATTGAATTTGATAGCATAATATCTAACTAAATAATTTAAGCAATCAATTGGGTGATAATATAATTAACAAGGATAATGGAGGATAACTTGTTCTATTTATTTTTTCAATTATAAGAATATATATAGTCGCCTTTGTGGGTTATCAATTGGTCTTAGTGCATATCATTAATTTTAGAAAAGAGTAATTAACGTAGGCTCATTTGATATTTGGAAATATCAATGTATAAAATTGAATTTAATACTATAATATCTAATTAAATATTTTAGGCAGTCAATTGGGCAATAATTAACAAGGGACATGGAGGGATTAGTTGTCCTACTGCCTTCTCATATTATATTTGAAATCCTAGTTGGTCAATTTCTTTCATTAATATGCTTTCAATTGTAGTTTATTTCAATTTTCACCTTGGTAGTAAATAGTTCATCAAAAATCCACAAAACATTCAGCACCGCTGAAATGCCTAGGCTTGCTAGCTCTGTATAATTAATCTCTATGGGATCACAACTCCAACTTATATTAATTTTTTGTTTATTATTTAGCTAGATGTAACGAACTGACCGGTCGTTTTGAGCATTTACACTTCGCTCGTTTGTTTGAGGGCATGGGTAGCTCTGTATGATGTAATATGACTTATGTGAATCGTCAGTTTAGATTTTCTGGTTATTCAGAATTGATTTGAAAGAATGATTATCAACTAGGGAGCTCTAAATTTGAAAGAGTTGACCAAGTTTGACTTTTTAGAATTTGACCTCGGATTAAAATTTTTGATGGTTCTGTTAGCTCCGTTGGGTGATTTTGGACTTGGGAACGCGTCCAGATTGTGATTTGGAGGTCCGTGGTTGAATTTGGCTCGAAATGGCGAGAGTTGAAATTTTGGAAAGGTTAACCGGGAGTGGACCTTTTGATATCTGGGTCGGATTTCGATTCCAGAAGTTGGAGCAGGTCTGTAATGTCGAATGTGACTTGTGTGCAAATTTTGAGGTCAATCGGACATGATTTTGTAGGTTTCGACATCAGTTGTGGAAGTTTGAAGTTTCAAAGTTCATAGATTTCAATTTGAGGTGTGATTCATCGTTTTGATGTTGTTATGTGTGTTTTGAGGCCTCGAGTAGGTCCGTATCATGTTATGAA
Organism: Nicotiana tomentosiformis; assembly: GCF_000390325.3. Lineage (NCBI taxonomy): Eukaryota > Viridiplantae > Streptophyta > Magnoliopsida > Solanales > Solanaceae > Nicotiana > Nicotiana tomentosiformis. The sequence continues at coordinate 56,754,399 of NC_090817.1, forward strand.
GCTTGTTGGTATATTCGGACGGGGTCCCGAGAAGCTCGGGTGAGTTTCGGACGAGGTTCGCATCATTTCATTTCATTTTTGGATTTTGCTAAGATTTCTGGTTCTGGTATTTCCGCATCTGCGGAAGAGTGGGCGCAGATGCAGACAATTGGCCGCAGAAGCATAGCATGCCATGGAGGACAGGTGTCGCAGGTGCGAAGAAATTCCCGCACCTGCGGTAGCGCAGATGCGGACAAGTGGACGCAGGTGCGGGGGCAGCTAGGAGTGATTGACTCCGCAAAAACGAGGCCAGGGCCGCAGATGCGCGTTTGCAGGTGCGGAACCTGGAGCGCAGGTGCGGGCCCTGGAGGTGCAAGTGACTTCCATAGAAGCGGCATTTTTCACCGCAGATGCGTCGTCGTAGGTGCGACAATAGGCCCGCAGATGCGAAATGTCTGGGCAGAAGGTTTATAAGTAAGGGTTCGCGATTTTGGAGAAGATTTTTGAGGTGATTATTGAAGTAAGCTTCTTGTACTCGTTTTGGATCATAAAACTTATTTTCCCACTAATTTTCCCACCTAATTAGTTAGATTTTGAAGTGCAATTTGGGAGTTTAGGGCTTGAGAATTGAAGAGTGAATTTTGGGAATTTGGATGACCAAATGGTGTCGGATTTTGATAAATTTAGTATGGTTTGACTTGTGAGTATATAGGCTTTCGGGTTTTGTAAATATTTTTGGGCTCCGAGGTGCGGGCCCGAGTTGGGCTTTTGGCCGATTTTGGGCTTTTGATTCAAGATTTGATCTTTTTCGATCGGAACTAGTTCCTTTAGCATTGTTTGATGTATTTGGGTTGTTTTTGGTTTGTTTCGAGCTGTTCGGAGGTCTGAAAGCGTGGGATGGCATTTTGGGGCATCCCTTGGCTTGCTCGGTGTTGGAATTGGGTTGTTCGAGGTAAGTAACTCTTCTAATCTTAGTGTTGAGAGTATGAAACCCCGAAATACGTGTTATGTGATTGGTATTAAGGTGACGCACATGCTAGGTGACGGGCGTGTGGGCGTGCACCTTGTAAATTATGATTTCGTTGTTTCCATGGCACTGTATAGCTATATTGGCCCTATTTTGTTGATATCTGTGTTATCACCATGTGATAAAGTAGTTAAGCTGTCAATCATGCTAAATATCATGTTTAGGCTTTATGCTGATATGGTTAGGACCCATAGTGGTTGTTTCTTGTTGTCATCTCACTGATTTCAATCATATATTGTACTCAGTCATATTCATGCATTTATATCATATCTCAGTCTCAGTTGTTGTTTATTGATACAACATATCATTGTTGTCGGGCTAGTTTCATGGCATTGTGAGCCCATGAGTGAGACTGGAGAGATTGATGACTGAGTGAGGCCGAGGGCCTAAGTGAGAGTAATATTTTGGGATCGGGCTGCATGTCGGGTTGTATTAGTGGATCGGGTTGCACGCCGCAACAATATTGGATCGGGTTGCACGCTGCAATAATATTGGATCGGGCTGCATGCCGCAGCAATATAGCGTTTGGGTTGAAGGAGCCTCTCCGGACTCTGCACACCCCCAGTGTGCGCAGTCGACTATATATATATATGGATCGGGCTGCACGCCGCAGTGGGTATTATACAGCGCTGAGTGATTGAGTGTGCTGAGCCTTGAGCATAGTGAGAAAGAATGCGAGACAGTGAGGTTGAGTACTCTGAGAGTGTGAGTACATGAGTTCATCTCTGAGATGCATTGCTTTGACATGTACACATGACATACATGCATAGAGATGTATTTTCCTCATGCTGTACGGTATCACATCATTCATGATTTCTCATACATGTTGACAGATGGGTATAGTGATGCATTTGTTTTACACTGGTTATCTGGAAAGAAAATGAAACATCTTATTTATTATGGAAAGGATTTTGGGAAAATTATTGTTTTCAAACTTATTCATATTTTCGGTAACTCTGGTAAACGATTTGGGTTTTCATTGAAGTACTCGAAAGGCTGAACTATTTTCAGAAATCATATTTTTTTGTTGAATATTTGATTGTTGAGCTACTTCTGGTATTACTTGTTTTATGTTGTTATGAACTATTGTTGGTTATTGAAGTTGGGACCCGACCTTGATACAAGCTCGTCACTACTTTCAACCCAAGGTTATGTTTGTTACTTATTGAGTATATGTGGTCGGTTGTACTCATACTACACTTCTGCACCTTGCGTGCAGATATTGGCTGTTGATGTTGCTGTGTTCGATGGGAGCTGGATTGAAGATGTACCTGCGTCCCGGTTGTAGCTGCCCCTTGTTCGTGGTAGCTTTAGATCTATAAAACTCTGTTTATGTACTATTCAAACAGACCATGTATTTATTTTATTTACGCTTTGTAAACTCTATTCTTAGAAGCTCATGATTTGTACTACCAGTTCTTGGGGAATGTATAAGATTCAGATATTTCTTTACTTAATCACTTTATTAATTGTTATTGAAATTGGTTAGAGGTTAATTGACTTACCTAGAGGGTTGGGTTAGGTTCCATCACGACTAGTGGATTTAGGGTCGTGACAGGTGGTATCAGAGCTCTAGATTCATAGGTTCTACAAGTCATGAGCAAGTGTCTAGTAAAGTCTTGCGGATCGGTATGATGACGTCCATACCTATCTTCGAGAGGCTACAGTACATTTAGGATATACTTCCCATCTTTCTTTCCTTATCGTGCGACATTGATTCAACTTGAAGCGTAACTGTTTGAATTCCTTCCACACATTCGTATGCGCATGTGAGCGCTCGGTATCGATTGTGCGCCACCGGATTGTGATTCCATGATTGAGGTGAGAGATGTGATTTTGGCGTGCTGATGATGGGACAATCTGGAGGACTTGAGGCCGAGTTTTGACTGTAGCTTGAGCATAAAGATTTTGATTGTGTGAGCACGTGCTTTTGGACTTATACATCCGGTAGTGTCCCTATGAGTGGAATTTATGGCTCGATGAGCGGTAGAATGGCTATGTGGTGAGTATGATGTGACTGCGGGATGTGTTCAGATTGTTCGAATGTGACGAGAAGAGTTTACTGGAGATGTAGCAAGGACTATGGGGTGTTTGATTTCTGTCTTGATTTGGCGTATGGTCTCGAGTTATGGGTGTGTTGAGGGATCTCTCATGTTGTTTAGATGTGGAGTGAAGTAGATTCTCATGTCTTGTTGATGAGTTCAGAATCAAGAAGATTAAGTCATTGCGTAGTAGTCGTGACTGTGGAAGGATATAAAGAGATGTCGGTTTGAGGCAGAGCAGGCGGACTATCTCCTGCGAGGTGCCCTGAGGTTGTGTGGCCCTTATGAAGTTTTGTAGAGAGTTCTCTTTTACCAGTGAATGATATATGTTGCAATTTGAGTTTGGATCGCCTGTGGAAGTTGGCTTAACCATCACGAGGATGAACGCGAGATTTGCAGATAATTTTAGGTACTAGATGTTTTGTGTTCCATGAGTGGATAAAGGATTTAGTAGAATCTCACTGTGGTATTATGGTAGTAATGGGATATGGTTATTGTAAGTAGTCAGATGTTTTATTCCATGGCTTTGAGCCAAGTGGGGGAGTCTGCTATCGACGAGTTGATTGCACAGTTGTGTGTGGTATTGGTTTTGGTTCGGAGTATACTGGTGAATCAACTATGAGTCTGCTATCGATGAGTTGATTGCACAGTTGTGTGTGGTATTGATTTCGGTTCGAGGTATACTGGTGAATCTGCTATAGCTGCAGGGGTTGAGATTGAGGATGACTCGGGTAAAGAAATTTCTGGATACAGGTTGTATTGCAACTCTATGGGTATATGGGAATCATAAAATAATTGAGTCGTTATTCGCAAAGGATGTAGTGTACATGGAGTAGGAATTTGCTCGTTTGCTTAGGAGTGTGGTAACTCTTTATTCCCTTGGGTGTTGGTGTGCTAATGGGGCACAGGTCGTTCGGTCCGTTTGGTTGGTTTAATTGAGATTTGTGTAGAATGGATGACTCTCAAGAATGGTTCTGATGGATTCAAGAATTATATGTAGGAGTTGCGAATTTTAGATTGGTATATGGCTAGGATCTGATATTTTCATGGGATGGTGTCGAGACTTGTGGTATTTTTATATCATTGTGGATTATGCAATTCAGTATCAAGAAGGTGAAAGAAACAGTTTTAGGTTCACATAAGGTCTCTTTAGAGTGGGTGCCGCTGTTGTGGCGCTTTGGGGTGCTTAAGGGAGGAGTCAGCGGCTTATGGGCCTTAGGGCGTTGTGGTTTTATACTAGGGCCTCTTGTGCGGTGAATTTTGGTTAAGGATCGTGGTGTTCTAGCAATGAGAAATATCAATTTGAAGGCAATTTGGAAAGGACCCGGAGAAATAGGACAGCTTAATAGTAGGTTGGGTTAGCACAGTAATGGATATAATCGGTTCCTTGGGTACTTAGGATGTGGCTAGTCTCCACAGGTGTTTCGTGGCAATGCCCTTGGGTTTGGAGACCTACGCGGCTGGATTGAGTTAGAGAGATTCGGTTCTGATAGCTTGGTTGTGTGCAAATGGGTTTCGAAGAGTTCTCAATGGTTTTTACCACGGTTCGAGGAGTATATTTCCTACCGACGTGAGGAATATGTTACGTATTGGGATTTTCTCCGGGATGAGATCAAATGGAAGGTTTCTGACTAACCGGGTATGTATTCTGCTTATGACTCAGAGTTTATTATGAGATACTGGTACTCTTCGCAGTATGGCATGGTAGACGCGGTGTGTTTTGTGGGATTGAGAACTGCATGTGCAAGGTCACAGTTCAATTTTGAAGGGAAGGATATAAATTCGTCGGCAACATGGACGTATTCAGATGACTAGGTAAATGATATTACTAATGGTATGGCCTGATGAGAGTGTACATTTCAGAAAGGGCTATGTGTTTTGATGTATGGATACTTCACTGGTACTGCGGCACTCTTCCGGTTGATCGACTGCTAATATTCAAATTTTGCTATGTAGGACGGAAGAATTTTAGAAGTATTCCTCATGGGATGATCGTGTATGAGAGATGTGTTAGACATTCTGGTGGTGGAGTTAGGATAAGCTATGGTGATTCGTGTGTTCTATGGATTTGGAGACTGGGAGTTCTCAGGAGCGGATTGCTTCATGGTTGTGGACTATGAAGTCATGGCAAAAGCTAGCCAGATGATAGTATGTGTTATGATTCAGTCATTGTGGGCTTTCAGAGGTTTATTTATCTAATTATGGGTGCCCGGAGTTGATTTGGGGGTCCATTGGTAGGCCCAATTAGGATGCGTATTCTACACCAAGCCGGATTGGTTGGCTCCATATTGCTATTGTTGAGGGATGTGCCATTCGGTTGTTATTGAGCTTATTCGTGTTCTGGAATTTTTTGTGAGTTACTTTTCTATGCTACAAGGAGTTGTGATTCGTTGGTTTTAGGCACACATGGTGCGGTTCTGTTGTGGTCTTATAGCGGAATTTGAGCGAGATGAGTAGTTGGGTAGTGCATGATTGATTGCGTATTGGTTATGTCCTTTCGAGTACTTGATGTCGGATTGCGCGTGGTTATTGATTTTGAGCATTGTGGCTGAGGTATTTCATATGGACCAATATTTGGATAGGGTCGCTCATTGCAGCAGAGTTATGTGGAAATATGATCCTTTGCGTTATAGTTGTGTGTTATGGTTCTATAGAGTGTGATGGGTTTAAGCATTTCGTTGTGGTGGTACTTGTTGATCTTGCGGGACGGTTCTCTCGTTTGAGTCATTTTTCCATAATTGAGTATATTTGGAATGTTGCTATTTGGTGCACGGATTGCACGGGTTGTAGTTGTAGATTGTATTGATGTGTCATGTCACTAGAGTGGTCGTGTTGAATGAGATGAGGTCATTGGACCTAGGATGGATACTATCGGATTTAATTACAGCATGTTTGGAAGGATAATATCGAAAGTCGGCTTAGAATTGGCTATAGTTCTTGTCGAACGAGAGAGAGTTCCATGACATGTTGATCTGATGAATGGTTATGAGTTCTGCATGTTTCTTTCATCACCGACAGTGTACGAAGGTTTTAGAGCGAGGCTTTGGTTGATATGAGGTCTATTACTGGTATTGGGTTGTTTTGAACAGCTACTGTGATTTGAAATTTTTGCTATGAGTATTTGACTTATGTGGTACATCATGTGATTACATCTTGGGTTATATATATGGCTTGATACATCTTGTTCAGACTTATACAGTGTGTAGATGCGAGATTCTGATCTTATAGAAATTGTGGACGTTGGAAATTGGATTCTAAGGTTTATGGGCTAGGATTGAATTAAGAACTACAATTATGTTGTGTTGTCGGGCGTATATGGGGTAGGGTGATGTGAGATCACCCCTGGGTATGTGCATGGCAAGGTTATACGGAGGTTTGATGGTTTTGAGAAAAACTCTAGACACGTTCGAGGACGAACGTATGTTTAAGTGGGGGAGGATGTAACGATCTGACCGGTCGTTTTGAGCATTTACACTTCGCTAGGTTGTTTGAGGGCACGAGTAGCTCCGTATGATGTAATATGACTTATGTGAATCGTCAGTTTTGATTTTTAGGTTATTCATAATTGATTTGAAAGAATGATTCTCAACTAGGGAGCTCTAAATTTGAAAGAGTTGACCAAGTTTGACTTTTTAGAATTTGACCTCGGATTGAAAATTTTTATGGTTCCGTTAGCTCCGTTGGGTGATTTTGGACTTTGGAGCGCGTCCGAATTGTGATTTGGAGGTCCGTGGTTGAATTTGGCTCGAAATGGCAAAAGTTGAAATTTTGGAAAGGTTGACCGGGAGTGGACCTTTTAATATATAGGTCAGATTCCGATTCCGGAAGTTGGAGCAGGTCAGTAATGTCGAATGTGACTTGTGTGTAAATTTTGAGGTCAATCGGACGTGATCAAGGTTTCAACATCAGTTGTGGAAGTTTGAAGTTTCAAAGTTCATAGATTTCAATTTGAGGTGTGATTAGTCGTTTTGATGTTGTTATGTGTGTTTTGAGGCCTCGAGTAGGTCCGTATCATGTTATGAAACTTGTTGGTATATTCGGACGGGGTCCCAAGAAGCTCGGGTGAGTTACAGACGAGGTTCAGATCATTTCATTTCATTTTTGGGCAGATGCGGACAATTGGCCACAGAAGCGTAGCAGGCCATGGAGGACAGGTGTCGTAGGTGCGAAGAAATTCCCGCACCTGCCGTAGCGCAGATGCAGATAAGTGGACGCAGGTGCGGGGGCAGCTAGGAGTGATTGACTCCGCAAAATCGAAGCGCATTCGCAGGTGCGGAACCTGGAGCGCATGTGCGGGCCTTGGAGGTGCAAGTGACTTCCATAGAAGCGGCATTTTTCACCGCAGATGCATCGTCGCAGGTGCGACAATAGGCCCGCAGATGTGAAAAGTCAGGGAAGAAGGTTTATAAGTAAGGGTTCGCGATTTTGGAGAAGATTTTCGAGGTGATTATTGAGGTAAGCATCTTGTACTCGTTTTGGATCATAAAACTTGTTTCCCCACTGATTTTCCCACCTAATTAGTGAGATTTTGAAGTGCAATTTGGGGGTTTAGGGCTTGAGATTTGGAGAGTGGATTTTGGGGATTTGGATGACCAAATGGTGTGGGATTTTGATAAATTTGGTATGGTTAGACTTGTGAGTATATAGGCTTTCGGGTTTTGTAAATGTTGTCAGGTTCCGAGGTGCGGGCTCGGGTTGGGCTTTTGGCCGATTTTGGGCTTTTGATTCAAGATTTGATCTTTTTCGATCGGGACTAGTTCCTTTAGCATTGTTTGATGTATTTGGGTTGTTTTTGGTTAGCTTCGAGCCATTCGGAGGTCTGAAAGCGCGGGATGGCATTTTGGGGCATCGCTTGGCTTGCTCGGTGTTGGAATTGGCTTGTTCGAGGTAAGTAACTCTTTTAATCTTAGTGCTGAGGGTATAAAACCCCGAAATACATGTTATGTGATTGGTATTAATGTGACGTACATGCTAGGTAACGGGCGCGTGGACGTGCACCTTGTGAATTGTGATTCCGTTGTTTCCATGGCACTGTATAGCTATAGTGGCCCTATTTTGTTGATATCTGTGTTATCACCATGTGATAAAGTAGTTAAGCTGTCAACCATGCTAAATATCATGTTTAGGCTTTATGCTGATATTGTTAGGACCCATAGTAGTTGTTTCTTATTATCATCTCACTGATTTTATTGATATATTATACTCAGTCATATTCATGTATTTATATCATATCTCAGTCTCAGTTGTTGTTTATTGATACATCATATCATTGTTGTCGGGCTAGTTTCATGGCATTGTGAGCCCGTGAGTGAGACTGGAGAGATTGATGACATAGTGAGGCCGAGGGCCTGAGTGAGAGTAACATTTTGGGATCGGGCTGCACGTCGCAACATATGATATTGATTATATTTTATATGGATCGGGTTGCATGCCGCAACAAACCTTCGGGCTATATATATACATTAGTGGATCAGGTTGCACGCCACAACAATATTGAATCGGGTTGCACGCCGCAACAATATTTTATCGGGCTGCACGTCGCAGCAATATAGCGCTTGGGCTGAAGGAACCCCTCCGGACTCTGCATACCCCTAGTGTGCGCAGTCCACTATATATATATGTGGATCGGGCTGCACGCCGCAATGGGTATTATACAACGTTGAGTGATTGAGTGTGCTGAGCCTTGAGCATAGTGAGAAAGAATGCAAGACAGTGAGATTGAGTACTCTGAGAGTGTGAGTACATGAGTTCATCTCTGAGATGCATTGCTTTGACATGTACACATTACATACATGCATAGAGATGTATTTTCCTCATGCTGTACGGAATCACTTCATTCATGATTTCCCACACATGTTGACAGATGGGCATATTGATGCATTTGTTTTACACTAGTTATCTGGAAAGAAAATGAAACATCTTATTTATTATGGAAAGGATTTTGGGAAAATTATTGTTTTCAAACTTATTAATATTTTTGATAACTCTGGTAAACGATTTGGGTTTTCATTGAAGTACTTGAAAGGCTGATGCGAGCCCGCAGATTCGGACAATTGGCCACAGAAGCGTAGCAGGCCATGGAGGACAGGTGTCGCAGGTGCGAAGAAATTCTCGCACCTGCGGTAGTGCAAATGTGGACAAGTGGATGCAGGTGCGGGGGCAGCTAGGAGTGATTGACTCCATAGAAGCAAGGCCAGGCCACAGCTGCGCATTCGCTGGTGCGGAACCTGAAGCGCAGGTGCGGGCCCTGGAGGTGCAAGTGACTTCCGCAAAAGTGGTATTTTTCACCGCAGATGGGGCGTCGCAGGTGCGACAATAGGCCCGCAGATGCGAAAAGTCTGGGCAGAAGGTTTATAATTAAGGGTTCGCGATTTTAGACTTATTTCAATATTTTGGACTCGGACTTAGGTGATTTTGGAGAAGATGTTTGAGGTGATTATTGAAGTAAGCTTCTTGAACTCGTTTTGGATCATAAAACTTGTTTCTCCACGGATTTCCCCACTTAATTAGTGAGATTTTGAAGTGAAATTTGGGGGTTTAGGGCTTGATAATTGGAGAGTGGATTTTGGGGATTTGGATGACCAAATGGTGTTAGTTTCGAGCCGTTCAGAGGTCAGAACATGCGGGATGGCATTTTGGAGCATCGCTTGGCTTGCTTGGTGTTGGAATTGGCTTGTTTGAGGTAAGTAACTCTTCTAATCTTAGTATTGAGGGTATAAAACCTCAAAATACGTGTTATGTGATTGGTATTGAGGTGACACACATGCTTGGTGACGGGCGTGTGGGCGTGCACCTTTTGAGTTGTGATTCCGTTGTTTCCATGGCATTGTATAGCTGTAGTGTCCCTATTTTGTTGATATATGTGTTATCACCATGTGATAAAGTAGTTAAGCTGTCAATCATGCTAAATATCATGTTTAGGCTTTATGCTGATATTGTTAGGACCCATAGTGGTCGTTTCTTGCTGTCATCTCACTGATTTCATTGATATATTGTACTCAGTCATATTCACGCATTCATATCATATCTCAGTCTCAGTTGTTTATTGATACATCATATCATTATTGTCGGGCTAGTTTCATGGTATTGTGAGCCCGTGAGTGAGACTGGAGAGATTGATGACTGAGTGAGGCCGAGGGCGTGAGTGAGAGTGACATTTTGGGATCGGGCTGCGCGCCGCAGCATATGATATTGATTATATTTTATATGGATCGGGTTGCATGCCGCAACAAACCTTCGGTCTATATATATATTATTGGATCGGGTTGCACGCTGCAACAATATTGGATCGGCATGCACGCCACAACAGTATTGGATCAGGCTGCACGCCGCAGCAATATAGTGCTTGGGCTGAAGGAGCCCCTCCGGAGTCTGCACAACCCCAGTAAGCGCAGTCGACTATATATATATGTGGATCAGGCTGCACGCCGCATATACAATACAATCCATCCCAAAAACATAAAGACGGACGCAAATTAATAACTAAGGAAAGCCTTTTTGAAAACAGAAATATCCAAAATACGATACAATCCATCCCAAAAATCGGGGTGTCACAGAGTACATGGGTGTCTACACCAGAATACAGTCCACTACAGTGTCTAGAAAATAAAAACTGAAATACAAAAAAAGACAAAGGAGGAGAGTCAAGGCCTGCGAACGCCATGCAGCTACCTTGATAATCTCCAGGATCTGGCTCCTCAATCAACAACCGCCATGACCAAAAGTGCCTGGATCTGCACACGAGGTGCAGGGAGTAACGAGAGTACAACTAACTCATTAAGTAATAAATCCAACCTTTGGACTGAAAGATAGTGACGAACTCAACTGGTACAGTTAAAAATAGAAATAACTATGCAGAAACGTAGGCATTCTTTCAAATTAAATAGATAGTTCAAAACAACAAAATAGATCGAGTCTGAACAATGTGAAGAATATAACTTTTCTACTTCTACATGCCAATGCACATGCTGTATGTGATGCACCATGCTGACAACCTCATGTGCTCACGCCCTCAATGCTCAACCACTCAGTACTATATATGGCCCATACGGCCTAGGGAAGATCCATCCCGGAATATATACATCACTGACCATCAGTTATCCAGTACCGAGGAAGGCCAATCTTGCCCGTGGAGAAGATCCATCTCCAGGTATCAAATGCTTCGGACAAGATCCATGTCCAGGGAAGATCCATCAATCAATAATATCAACCGCGGTCACTAAGGGTGTGTACAGACTCTGAAGGGTCTCCTACAACCCAAGCGCTATCATAAAATTAGTATACCCGCTGCGGCGTGCAGCCCGATCCCATAACTGTCACTCATAGTCAGGCTCTAGTCCTCACTCAGTCATCAATCTCTCCAGTCTCACTCACGGGCTCACAATGTCATATGATGTATCAATAAATCACAACTGGGACGAAGATATGATATGAAATGAATGAATATGACTGAGTAAGTAATATCAATGAAATAAGTAAGGTGACAGCAAGAAACGACCACTATGGGTCCCAACAATACCGGCACAAAGCCTAAACATGATATCTAACATGATTGACAGCTCAATTACTTTATCACATGATGAAAACATGGATATCAACAATATAGAATCACTATACGGTGCCATGGAATAAAACAGGTCACAATTCGCACGGTACACGCCCGCACGCCCGTTACTTGGCATGTGCGTCACCTCAATATCAGCCGCATAACACATAATTCGGGGTTTCAAAACCTCAAAACCAAGTGTGAACGTGTTACTTACCTCAATCCGGGAAAAACTCTACTCCAAAATGCCTTTGCCTCTCAAATCGTCCTCTAAACATCCCGAATTTAGCCACAAGTAGTACAATACAATCAATATAGGTTAAAGGGATCACTTCCACAAGAAAAGTACTAAATTATAGCCAAAATACGAAATCGGCTCAAACCCGGCTCCCGGGCCCACGTCTCGAAATCCGACAAAAGTCACAAAACCCGAAAGCTCATTCACTAACGAGTCTAACCATACCAAATCTATCAAAATCCGACATCATTTGGTCATCCAAGTCCCCAAAATTCACTCTCCAAATCTCTATCCCTAAACCCCAAAATTTCACCTCAACACCAAACAATCTAGGGGGCCAAACAATGGGGAAACAAGATTTATGATAAAAAATGAGTACAAGAAGCTTACCTCAATAATCCCCTCGAAAATCCTCTCCAAAATCGCCTATGTCCGATTCCAAAATATTGAAATACGACTAAAATCGCGAACCCTTGTTTTTTAAACATTTTGCCCAGGCTTTCCGCACCTGCGGCCTTATTTCCGCACCCGCGGAACCGCTCCTGCGCAAAATATCCGCACCTGCGGAACCCACTAAAAACACTAGGCTCGCACCTGCGCTCCAGGTCTCACACCTGCGGAGTCGCACATGCGGCCCTTCGTCCGCTTCTGCAAAAATGCCAAAACTTTCCCTTCTCGCCCCTGCCCTTCCGGGCCTTACCCGCATATGCGGCCTCCTCTTCGCTTTTGCGCATCCGCACCTGCGGTTCCCCACTCGCAGGTGCGATTACACTAGCAGGAACAACACTTCAGCTATCCTTCAACATCAAACTTTGATCCGGGACCTCAACCAAGCATACCAGCAAGTCTTATAACCCAATACGAACTTATTCGAATCCTTAAATCACCTCAAACAACCTCAAAACATGAATTACACACGGATTCAAGCCTAATGAATTTTAAAATTTCCAAATTCTACAAACGATGCCGAAACTTATCAAATCACCTCCGATTGACCTCAAATTTTGCACACAAGTCATATTAAACATTACAGACTTACTCCAACTTTCGGAATCGGAATCCGACCCCGATATCAAACAGTCCACTTCCGATCAAAATCTCCAAAAATTTGACTTCTGCCATTTCAAGTCTAAATCAGCTACAGACCTCAAATTTACAGTCCGGACATGCTCCTAAGTCCAAAATCACCCAACAGAGCTAACGGAACCAACGAAACTCCATTCCGGACTCGTCTTCACACAGTTCCGACTACGGTCAAAATCCTAAGACTTAAAATTCCGTTTTAGTGACTACGTGTCCAAAACACTCCGAAACCAAAAACAAGACATGCCGGCAAGTCAAATAAGCAGAAATGGATACGGAAAAAGCAAAAAATAGGGGATCGAGGTTATTACTCTAAAACGACCAGCCGGGTCGTTACATCGTCCCCCTCTTAAAACAATCATTCGTCCTCGAACGAGCATAGAGACATACCTGGAGTAGTGAAAAGATGAGGATAACGGATGCGCATATCATGCTCGGTCTCCCAAGTTGCCTCCTTGACCGGCTGACCCCTCCACTGAACCTTCACGGAAGAAATGTTCTTTGACATTAGCTTTCTGACATGCCTGTCCAAAATAGCCACTGGCTCCTCAACATAAGATAGATCCTTGTCCAACTGGACTGAGCTGAAATCCAACACGTGAGACGGATCGCCGTGATACTTCCGGAGCATAGAAACATATAATACTGGGTGAACTCCTACTAGACTGGGAGGCAAGGCAAGCTCATAAGCAACCTCCCCAACACGTCGTAACACCTCAAATGGGCCGATAAACCTCGGGCTCAACTTGCCCTTCTTTCCGAACCTCATAACACCCTTCATGGGCGACACTCGGAGCAAGACCCGCTCTCCAACCATGAATGCAACATCGGGAACCTTCCGATCCACATAACTATTCTGTCTAGAATGGGCTGTGCGTAGTCTATCCTGAATCACCCTAACCTTCTCCAGAGCATCCTGAACCAAGTCTGTACCCAATAATCTAGCCTCGCCCGGCTCGAACCAACCCACTGGATACTAGACCGCCTACCATACAGAGCCTCATACGGTGCCATCTGGATGCTCGACTGGTAACTGTTGTTGTAAGCAAACTCCGCTAGAGGCAAGAACTGATCCCACGAACCCCTAAACTCCATCACACATGCACATAGCATATCCTCTAATATCTGAATAGTGCCTCGGACTGTCCGTCCGTCTGTGGGTGAAATAATGTGCTCAATTCCACTCGAGTACCCAACTCGTGCTGTACGACCCTCCAGAACCGTAATGTAAACTACGTACCCCGGTCAGAGATGATAGATACTGGTATGCCATGAAGCTTGACGATCTCGCGGATATACACTCTAGCCAGTTGCTCGGAAGAATAGGTAGTCATCACAGGAATGAAATGAGCTGACTTGGTCAGCCTATCCACAATCACCTAAACTGCTTCAAACTTTCGCTGAGTCCCTGGGAGTCAAAAAACGAAATCCATAGTGATCCGCTCCCACTTCCACTCCAGAATCTTTAACTTCTGAAGTAACCCACCTGGTCGCTGATGCTCATACTTCACCTGTTGGCAATTTAGGCACCGAGCTACATACTCCACTTTGTCTTTCTTCATTCTCCTCCATCAATAATGCTGTCTCAAGTCCTGATAAATCTTCACGGCACCTGGATGAATAGAATACCGCGAACTGTGAGCCTCCTAGAGAATCAGCTCACGCAAACCATCTACATTGGGCACACATAGCCTGCCATGCATCCTCAATCAACTATCATCCCTAATAGTGACCTCCTTAGCATCACCATGCTAGACCGTAACCTTAAGGACAAGCAGGTGGGGGTCATCATACTGACGCTCCCTGATACGATCATAAAGAGAAGACCGAGAGACCATACAAGCCAATACTCGACTCGGCTCAGAAACATCCAATCTAACAAACTAGCTGGCTAAGGCATGAACATACAATGTCAATGGCCTCTCTGCTGCTGGAAGATATGCTAAGCTCCCCAAACTCTCTGCCCGGCGACTCAAGGCATCGGCCACCACATTGGCTTTCCCAGGATGGTACAAAATGGTGATATCATAGTCCTTAAGAAGCTCCAACCACCTCCTCTGATGCAGGTTAAGATCATTCTATTTGAATAGATGTTGCAAACTCTAATGATCAGTGTAAATCTCATAATGGACCCCATACAAATAGTGCCGCCAAATCTTCAAGGCGTGAATAATAGCTGCTAACTCAAGGTCGTTGATAGGATAGTGCTTCTCATGGGGCTTCAACTGGTGCAAAGCATAAGCAATCACTCTACCTTTCTGCATCAGAACACACCCAATACACTATGTAAGAACCATAAGCTGATGGTAGAACTAGAACTATAGCTGTGGTCAAAGCAGTCTTGAGCTTCTGAAAGCTCTCCTCGCACTCCTCCGACCACCTAAAAGGAGAACCCTTTTGGGTCAATTTAGTCAAGGGCGATGCAATAGATGAGAAACACTTCACAAAACGACGGTAATAACTAGCCAAACCGAGAAAACTCCGAATCTCCGTGGCTGAGACGGTCTGGGCCAACTCTGAACCGCCTCTATCTTCTTCGGATCTACTTGAATACCCTCACTGGACACCACGTGCCCCAAGAACGCCACTGAACTTAGCCAAAACTCACACTTGGAGAACTTTGCATAAAGCTTCTCCTCCCTCAACCGATGTAACACAATCCTCAGATGTTGGGCATGCTCCTACTTGCTACGAGAGTACACCAGGATGTCATCAATGAATACAATAATGAGCGAGTCAATATAAGGCTAAAACACACTGTTCATCAGATGCATGAACGCTACTGGGGCATTGGTCATATCGGGTCCTGAAAGTTGTCTTAAGAATATCTGAGTTCCGAATCTTCAGCTGGTGATACCCTGACCTCAAATCAATCTTGGAGAACACCATCGCTCCCTGAAGCTGGTCAAATAGGTCATCAATGCGCGGCAAAGGATAATTGTTCTTGATCGTGACCTTGTTCAACTGCCTATAATCAATGCACATTCTCATAGTACCATACTTCTTATTGGATCGGGTTGCACGCCATAACAATATTGGATCGGGATGCACGCCGTAACAATATTGGATCGGGCTGCACGCCACAACAATATTGGATCGGGCTGAAGGAGCCCCTCCGAAGTTTACACAACCCTAGTAAGCGCAGTCGACTATATATATATGTGGATCGGGCTGCACGCCGCATATACGATACAATCCATCCCAAAAACATAAAGACGGATGCAAATTAATAACTAAGGAAAGCCTTTTTGAAAACAGAATTATCCAAAATATGATACAATCCATCCCAAAATCGGGGTGAGCGTCTACACCAGAATACAGTCCACTACAGTGTCTAGAAAATAAAAACTAAAATACAGATAGAGACAAATAAGGAGAGTCAGGGCCTATGAATACCATGCAACTACCTTGATAATCTGCGGGGTCTGGCTCCTCAATCAATAGTCGCCGTGACAAAAAATGCATGTACTGCACACGAGGTGCAGGGAGTAACGTGAGTACAACCAACTCAGTAACTAACAAGTCCAACCTTTGGACTAAAAGGTAGTGACGAACTCAACCGGTACAGATAAAAATAGAAATAACTATGCAGAAACGTAGGCATTCTTTCAAATTAAATAGATAGTTCAAAACAACAAAGTAGATCGAGTCTGAACAATGTGAAGAATATAACTTTTCTACTTCTACATGCTAATGCACATGCTATATGTGATGCACCATGCTGATAGCCTCATGTGCTCACGCCCTCAATGCTCAACCACTCGGTACTGTATATGGCCCATACAGCCCAGGGAAGATCCATCCCGGAATATATACATCACTGACCATCAGTCACCCAGTACCGAGGAAGGGCAATCCGGCCCGTGGAGAAGATCCATATCTAGGTATCAAGTGCTTCGAACAAGATCCATGTCCAGGGAAGATCCATCCCTCAATAATATCAATCGCGCTCACTAGGAGTGTGTACATACTCCGTAGGGGCTTTTACAACCCAAGCGCTATCATAAAATCAGTATACCCGCTGCGACGTGCAGCCCGATCCCATAACTGTCACTCATAGTCAGGCTCTAGGCCTCACTCAATCATTAATATCTCCAGTCTCACTCACGGGCTCACAATGTCATGAAAATTAGCCTGAAATAATGATATGATAAATCAATAAATAACAACTGGGACGGAGACATGATATGAAATAAATGAATATGACTTAGTATGTAATATCAATGAAATCAGTAAGGTGACAACAAGAAATGACCACTATGGGTTCCAGCAGTACCGGCACAAAGCCTAAATATGATATCTAGCATGATTGACAGCTCAATTACTTTATCAAATGATAAAAAAACAAATATAAAAAATATAGAATCACTATACGGTGCCATGGAATCAACCAGGTCACAATTATCACGGTGCACGCCCGCACGCCCGTTACTTGACATGTGCGTCACCTCAATATCAGCCATATAACACATAATTTGGGGTTTTGAACACTCAGAACCAAGTTTGAAAGTGTTACTTACCTCAATCCGTGTAAAACTCTACTCCAAAATGCCTTTGCCTCTCAAATCGGCCTCCAAACTTCCCGAATCTAGCCACAAGTTGTACAATTCAATCAATATAGGCTAAAAGGATCACTTCTAACAGAAAAGTACTAAATTATAGCCATAATACAAAATCGGCTCGAACCCGGCCCCCGAGCCCACGTCTCGAAATCCAACAAAAGTCACAAAACCCAAAAGCTTATTCACTCACGAATCTAACCATACCAAATCTATCAAAATCCGACACCATTTGATCATCCAAGACCCCAAAATTCACTATCCAATTCTCTAGCCGTAAACCCCCAAATTTCACCTCAACACCACACAATCTAGGGGGGAAAACAATGGGGAAACGAGTACAAGAAGCTTACGTCAATAATCCCCTCGAAAATCCTCTCCAAAATCGCCTAAGTCTTAGTCCAAAATGTTGAAATAAGACTAAAATCACGAACCCTTGTTTTTTAAACATTCTGCCCAGGCTTTCCGCACCTGCGGCCTTATTTCCGCACCTGCGGAACCGCTCTTGCGCAAAATATCCGCACCTGCGAAACCCACAAAAAATGGTGGGCTTGCACCTGTGCTCCAGGTCTCGCACCTGCGGAGTCGCTCCTGCAGCCCTTTGTCCGCTTCCGCGGAAATGCCCAAACTTTCCTATTTCGCATCTGCGGCCCATCCTCGCATCTGCGGACTCGCAGATGCGCATCCTTTCTCGCATTTGTGCCCCCTGCCCTTGCCCGCATCTGCGACCTCCTCTTCACTTCTGCGCGTCCGCACCTGCGGTTCCCCACTCGCAGGTGCTATTACACCACCAGGAACAACACTTTAGCTATCCTTCAATATCAAACTTTGATCCGTTAACCACCCAAAATTGACCTGAGGCCCCCGGGACCTCCCGTAAGGCGGGGACAATGACTCTTAATATGACCCAAATCTCCACACTCAAAGCAACCTCTCCCTGTAAATGGCGGTGTGGACTGAAAGGAGCCCCGAGCACTGGGGTAACTACTAGAAGGGCCCGACATAGATAAACCCTGAGCTTATAGTGCATGAGACAAACTCTAAGCTAGAAGGGCAGTTAGAGATGAGTGGCCCAGCTGAGAACTGTGAGAACCATGGCCAGATGATGCACCACGGTGAACTGGGCAAGCCGTTTGAGCATGCTTGTAAGGACGACCCCTGCCGTGGTAGAACTGACCACTAGAAGGAACACCGCTGAATCCACCCTGTCCACGAGGCCTCTAGGCCTCCCTCTCAACTTGCTCCTAGCTGCAAACCATCTCAATCTAACGAGCAATATTGACAACCTCATCAAAAGTAGCACCAAACACTCTCTCTCTAGTCATAAGCAATCGCAGCTGAAAAGTGAGGCCATCTATGAACCTCCTGATCCTCTCCCTATCTTTGGGAACCAACCAGACAACATGACGGTCCAACTCAGAAAATATCATCTCATACTGCATCACGGACATATCACCCTAACGAAGCTGCTCGAACTACCTGCGCAGCTCCTTTATACGGGGCTGAGGAATGAACTTCTCCACAAAAAGAACGGAGAACTGCTGCCATGTAAGGGGTGCTGCGCCGACTGGCCTACGCCTCTTGTAAGCCTCCCACCAACTGAAGGCATCCCCAGAGAATTGAAAAGTAGTGAACAAGACCCCACTGGTCTCTAGAATACCTGCTGTACGGAGTATCCTCTGACACCTGTCCAAGAAGCCCTGTGCATCCTCTCCCTCGGTGCCACAGAAAGATGGAGGCTGGAGTCTCCAAAACCTCTCCAATCGACACTGCTCATCATCGGGCATGACAGGAACCACATAGTCCTGAGCAGCTGCACCCGGCTAGGCGGGTGGTGCCCCTGGTGTCTAGAGTCCCTGTACCACCTGCTCTGGTGTGCGGGCGACAGGAGTCTGAGCACCTCCTTCAGCCTGAGAAGTGGCTGCTGCGGCCGAAATAGAGACCGCCTGAGCAAGACTGGTGCACATGGTCAGAATCTGAGCTAAGGCCTCCTGAAGGCTTGGAATCACAATGGGCACAGGTGGTGCGTGAGATGGTCCCACAGGCTCATTAACAACTGGAGCCTGCTCCTGAACTGGAGCAACTGGCGTATCTGCAGGTGCTGCCCTAGCTGTTGTGCGAGCTACACCTCTACCCCTACCGCAGCCCCTACCACGACGTCGGCCTCTCGCGGCCCCGACTGTTGGTACTGGTGGTTGTCCATCCTGCCCAGTAGTACGTGTCCTCACCATCTGTGAGAGAATTAGAACAATAGAAGTTTAGTTACCAAAATCAACAGATTCACAGGACAAGAATTCAAGAATGTGAAGTTTCCTAAGGGTTCGGCAGCCTCTCGAAGTCAAGTACAGACGTCTCCGTACCGATCCGCAAGACTCTACTAAACTTGCTCATGACTCCTGAAACCTATGTAACCTAGGCTCTGATACCAACTTGTCACGACCCAAAATCTAACCGTCATAATGGTGCCTATCATGGAACTAAGCAAGCCACAACTCAACATCTCAACACAAAAAAATCTTTGAACATAAAGACGGATGCAAATTAATAACTAAGGAAAGCCTTTTTGAAAACAGAAATATCCAAAATACGATACAATCCATCCCAAAACCGGGGTGTCACAGAGTACATGAGCGTCTACCCCAGAATACAGTCCACTACAGTGTCTAGAAAATAAAAACTGAAATACACATAGAGATAAAGTAGGAGAGTCAAGGCCTGCGAACGCCATGCAGCTACCTTGATAATCTCCAGGATCTAGCTCCTCAATCAACAACCGCCGTGACCAGAAACGCATGGATCTGTACACGAGGTGCAGGGAGTAATATGAGTACAACCAACTCAGTAAGTAACAAGTCCAACCTTTGGACTGAAAGGTAGTGACGAACTCAACCGATACAGTTAAAAATAGAAATAACTATGCAGAAACATTGCCATTCTTTCAAATTAAATAGATAGTTAAAAACAACAAAGTAGATTGAGTCTGAACAATGTGAAGAATGTAACTTTTCTACTTCTACATGCCAATGGACATGCTGTATGTGATGCACCATGTTGACAGCCTCATGTGCTCATGCCCTCAATGCTCAGCCACTCTGTACTGTACATGGCCCATATGGCCGAGGGAAGATTCATCTTGGAATATATACATCACTGACCATCAGTCACCCAGCACCGAGGAAGGCCAATCCGGCCCGTGGAGAAGATCCATCTCCAGGTATCAAATGCTTCTGACAATATCCATGTCCAGGGAAGATCCATCCCTCAATAATATCAACCACACTTACTAGGGGTGTGTACAGACTCCGGAGCGGCTCTACAGCCCAAGAGCTATCATAAAATCAGTATACCCGCTGCGGCGTGCAGTCCAATCCCATAACTGTCACTCCTAATCAGGCTCAAGGCCTCACTCAGTCATCAATCTCCCCAGTCTCACTCACGGGCTCACAATGTCATGAAAATTATCCCGAAATAATGATATGATGTATCAATAAATAACAATTGGGACAGAGATATGATATGAAATAAATGAATATGACTGAGTAAGTAATATCAATGAAATCAGTAAGGTGACAGCAAGATGTGACCACTATGGGTTCCAGCAGTACCGTCACAAAGCCTAAACATGATATCTAGCATGATTGACAGCTCAATTACTTTATCACATGATGAAAACATGGATATCAACAATATAGAATCGTTATACAGTGCCATGGAATCAACCAAGTCACAATTATCATGGTGCACGCCCGCACGCCCGTCACTTGGCATGTGCGTCACCTCAATATCAACTATATAACACATAATTCGGGGTTTCGAACCCTTAGAACCAAGTTTGAAAGTGTTACTTACCTCAATCCAGGTAAAACTCTACTCCAAAATTCCTTTGCCTCTCCAATCAGCCTCCAAATGTCCCGAATTTGGCCACAAGTAGTACAATACAATCAGTATAGGCTAAAGGGATCACTTCCACAAGAAAAGTACTAAATTATAGCCAAAATCCAAAATCGGTTCAAACTCGGCCCCCGGGCCCATGTCTTGAAATCCGACAAAAGTCACAAAACCCAAAAGCTCCTTCACTCACGAGTCTAACCATACCAAATCTATAAAAATCCGACACCATTTGATCATCCTAGTCCCCAAAATTCACTCTCCAATTCTCTAGCCCTAAACCCCCAAATTTCACCTCAACACCACACAATCTAGGGGGGCAAACAATGGGGAAACAAGATTTATGATAAAAAACGAGTACAAGAAGCTTACCTCAATAATCCCCTAGAATATCCTCTCCAAAATCGCCTTAATTCCGAGTCCAAAATGTTGAAATAAGACTAAAATCGCGAACCCTTGTTTTTTAATCATTCTGCCCAGGCTTTCCACACCTGCGGCCTTATTTCCGCACCTGCGGAACCGCTCCTGCGCAAAATATCCGCACCTGCGGAACCCACTAAAAACACTGGGCTTGCACCTGCGCTCAAGGTCTCGCAACTGTGGAGTCGCTCCTGCAGCCCTTCGTCCACTTCTGCGGAAATGCCCAAACTTTTCCTTTTCGCATCTGCGGCCCATCCTCGCATCTGCGGACTCATAGATACGCATCCTTTCTCGCAACTACGCCCCCTGCCCTTCCTTGCCTTGCCCGCATCTGCGGCCTCCTCTTTGCTTCTGTGCATCCGCACCTGCGGTTCCCCATTCGCAGGTGCTATTACACCAGCAGGAACAACACTTCAGCTATCCTTCAACATCAAACTTTGATCCGTTAACCACCCGAAATCAACCCGAGGCCCCCGAGACCTCAACCAAGCATACAAACAAGTTTTATAACCCAATACGAACTTAGTCGAATTCTCAAATCACCTCAAACAATCTCAAAACGCGAATTACACACGGATTCAAACCTAATGAACTTCGAAATTTCCAAATTCTACAAATGATGCCGAAACCTATCAAATCACGTCCGACTGACCTCAAACTTTGCACAGAAGTCATATTCAACATTACGGACCTACTCCAACTTCCAGAATCGGAATCCGACCGCAATATCAAAAAATCCACTTCCAGTCAAAATCCCCAAAAATTAGGCTTCCGTCATTTCAAGCCTAAATCAGCTACAGACCTCAAATTTATAGTCTGGACACGCTCCTAAGTCCAAAATCACCCAACGAAGCTAACGGAAGTGACGGGACTCCATTCCGGAGTCGTCTTTACACAGTTCCAACTACGGTTAAAATCCTAAGACTTAAGCTTCCGTTTTAGCAACTACGTGTCCCAAAACACTCCGAAATAAAAAATAAGACCACCCGGCAAGTTACATAAGTAGAAACGGATACGGAGAAAGCAGAAAATAGGGGATCAGGGCTATTACTTTCAAACGACCGGCCGAGTCGTTACAAAAGTACACCATGATTCTATAATAATTATGGTATACCAAAAAGTAGTATACCAAGAATTCTGGGAATACCATGATTGTCGAATCATGGTATACCAATGTGTAGTATACTAAGAATATTGAGAATACCATCATTCAACAACAATTATGGTATACTAGAATATTGGTGTCATGACTCCAATTTCTCTCCGTAGGATGTCGTGATGACACATAGTCTCTAAGACTGGGTAGGCCTAACACTTACTGAGTTAATAACAGAATTTAATCAAAACAACTATTAAAAATGAACCATATTTTTCTATATAAAGCCAACAATCCCAACATGATATACAATCTCCCAAAATCGATAGTACAAGTCATAAGCTCTACTGAGTTCACTAGGAAATTTCTAAGTACAACTGTTCCGAAATAGAAATAAACTATACAAATAACTTAAGAAGGTGACTCCGAGGCCTGCGAATGTGATGACAAGTATACCTTGAGTCTCTACAGCGATGCCCGATCAGCTAGCTAATGATCAACAAACTCTGAAGTATCTGAATCTGCACAAACATGTGCAGAAAGCGTAGCATGAGTACACCACGGTGGTACCCAGTAAGTATCAAGAATAACCTCGATGGAGTAGTGAAGAGGTACAGTCAAGAAACTTGCTAGTCTTAATAACCTGTACCAACCGCTTTATCACAAGATTTATTCAAGAATTTCCCCGAGGTACCATATCCCATAGTCACAAATCATGGGTCCCAATTCACGAACCCTAATCACTTGACATCTTGTGCCCACATTACAAATCACAACAACATGGACAACTCACGTGCTGCACGGACAACTCACGTGCCAATACCATTAACACCTCATATTTGCACGGAGAACTCACGTGCTAAGGGAGTGGCAATATCGCATATCCACAAGGATAACTCACGTGCCAACAATATCAATAATTTGTAACCACACAAACAACTCACGTGCCAATAGTACAACTCCCACACAGAAGGCAAGTATACAAAAATACATGTAAATGATCAATAAATATCAGGATTCATCTTCTAAAACCGATATGAGTAATTAATTACATGTATGCTTGTGCAAGTGTTCTATCACAACTTGAGTCAACAAGTAAGAGTACAGACAAAGAATGTAACATAGGAAACAACACAACAAAATGTATAATGCATAACTCACACAAGGCAGGCACACCACTACACAAATATCATGTAACAATGATTCCAAATAAGAATGACCCAATGATAAGAGAGATAATATGTAAAAATGATTCCAAATAAGTACAAATCAACAATAAGAGAGATACATGTAACAATGATTCCAAATAAATACAACTCAACGATAAGAGAGATACATGTTACAATGATTCCAAATAAATACAACTCAACGATAAGAGAGATATATGTAACAAGGACTTCAAATAAGGATAAGTCAACAATGGAGAAGATAACAATAACTTCAATTAAGGATAATCAACTACGGAAGAGATAACATGGCAATAAAAGAGGAACCAACTTCAATTTAGACATATAAGAGTATATTTGGCAATAAAGTGTAGAACATGAACCAATCAACTTCAAATAAGACATGTAAGAGTAAATTTATCAATAGAGGATTTAACATGATAAGACAACTTCATTTTAATGTACATAAGAACCTAAGAGTCTAAGCCGGTCAAATTTCTACATATAAGCCGTGTACACACTCATCACCTCGTGTACACGTCTTTCACATAGTTCAAATAGTGCAACAAACCAATTCTATGGGGTAGCTCCCCCACACAACGTTAGGCAATATACTTACCTCAAAAGCCCTCAATCAACACTCTAAAATAGATTTTCCTTTACAATTCACCTCTGCTCGGCCCAAATCTAACCAAAATTGACTCAATAACATCAAATAATGCAAGATAAATCAATTCCAATAATTAAAGCTATGATCTTTATACAATTGCTCAAAAGTCAAAAAAAGTCAACCCCGAGCTCTCTCGGTCAAAACCCAAGTCCAATGATAGATTCCGACTACCATGACCCCACGAGTTCATATATATGATTAGTTACATTGATTACAGGTAGTTGAACAAGGTCATAATCAAGAACAAGTATTCTTTGCCGCATATTGATGATTTGTTTGACCAGCTTCAGGGAGCGATAGTGTTCTCCAAGATTGATTTGAGGTCAGGGTATCACCAGCTGAAGATTCGGGACTCAGATATTCTTAATACAACTTTCAGGACCCGATATAGCCATTATGAGATCCTTGTGATGTCTTTTGGGCTGACTAACGCCCCAGCAACATTCATGCATTTGATGAACAGTGTGTTTGAGCCTTATCTTGACTTGTTCGTTATTGTATTCATTGATAACATCCTGGTGTACTGTCATAGTCAGGAGGAGCATGCTCAACATCTGAGGATTGTGTTATAGCGATTGAGAGAGGAGAAGCTTTATGCAAATTTCTCCAAGTGTGAGTTCTGGCTCAATTCAGTGGTGTTCTTGGGGCATGTGGTGTCCAGTTAGGGTATTCAGGTGGATTCGAAGAAGATACAAGCGGTACAGAGTTGGCCCAGACCGTCCTCAGCCACGGAGATTCGGAGCTTTCTTGGGTTGGCGGGCTATTACCTTCGTTTTGTGGAGGGTTTCTCATCTATTGCATCACCCTTGACTAAATAGACCCAGAAGGGTGCTCCTTTCAGGTGGTTGCATGAGTGCGAGGAGAGCTTTTAGAAGCTCAAGACTGCTTTGACCATGGCTCCAGTTCTAGTTCTACCATCGGCTTCTGGTTCTTACATAGTGTATTGTGATGACTCGTGGATCGGCATTGGGTGTGTTTTGATGCACGGGGTAGAGTGATTGCTTATACTTCGTGCCAGTTGAAGCCCCATGAGAAGAACTATCTTGTCCACGACCTTGAGTTAGCAGCTATTTTTCACGCCTTGAAGATTTGGCGGCACTATTTGTACGGTGTCCATTGTGAGATTTACACTGATCATCGGAGTTTGCAGCATCTTATCAAACAGAAGGATTTTAACTTGCATCAGCGGAGGTGGTTGGAGCTTCTTAAGGACTATGATATCTCCATTTTGTACAATCCTGGGAAGGCCAATGTGGTGGCCGATGCCTTGAGTCACCGGGCAGAGTGTTGGGGAGCTTAGCATATCTTCCAGCAGCAGAGAGGCCATTAGCATTAGTTGTTCAGGCCTTAGCTGGCCAGTTTGTTAGATTGGATGTTTGTGAGCTGAGCCGAGTATTGGCTTGTGTGGTCTTTTGGTCTTCTCTTTATGATCGTATCAGGGAGCGTCAGTATGATGACCCCCACCTGCTTGTCCTTAAGGTTACAGTCTAGCACGGTGATGCTAAGGAGGTCACTATTAGGGATGATAGTTGATTGAGGATGCATGGCAGGCTATGTGTGCCCAATGTAGATGGTTTGCGTGAGCTGATTCTCTAAGAGGCTCACAGTTCACGATATTCTATTCATCCGGGTGCCGCGAAGATGTATCAGGACTTGAGACAACATTACTAGTGGAAGAGAATGAATAAGGACATATTGGAGTATGTAGCTCGGTGCCTAAATTGCTAGCAGGTGAACTATGAGCATCAACGACCATATGGGTTTCTTCAGAAGTTAGAGATTCCGGAGTGGAAATGGGAGCGGATCACTATGAATTTTGTTGTTGGGCTTCCACGGACTCAGCGAAAGTTTGATGCAGTTTGGGTGATTATGGACCAGCTGACCAAGTCAGCTCATTTCATTCATGTGATGACTACCTATTCTTCCATGCAGCTGGCTTGAGTGTATATCCGCGAGATCGTCAGGCTTCATGGCGTACCGGTATCTATCATTTCTGACCAGGGTACGTAGTTTACATCACGGTTCTAGAGTTGAGCACATAATTTCACCCTCAGACGGACGGACAGTCCGAGCGTACTATTCAGATATTAGAGGATATGCTCTGTGCGCGTGTGATGGAGTTTGGGGGTTCGCGGGATTAGTTCTTGCCTCTAGCAGAGTTTGCTTACAACAACATTTACCAGTCGAGCATCCAGATGGCACCGTATAAGGCTCTATATGGTAGGTGGTGTAGGTCTCCAGTGGGTTGGTTCGAGCCGAGCGAGGCTAGATTATTGGGTACAGACTTAGTTCACGATGCTCTGAAGAAGGTTAGGGTGATTCAGGATAAAATACGCACAGCCTAGTCCAGACAGAAGAGTTATGATGATCGGAAGGTTCGCGAAGTTGCATTCATAGTTGGAGAGCGGGTCTTGCTCCGGGTGTCACCCATGAAGGGTGTTATGAGGTTCAGAAAGAAGGGCAAGCTGAGCCCGAGGTTTATCGGTCCATTCGAGGTATTGCGACGTGTTGGGGAGGTTGCTTATGAGCTTGCCTTGCATCCCAGTCTAGCAGAGGTTCATCTAATATTTCATGTTTCGATGCTCCGGAAGTATCACGACGATCCGTCTCATATATTGGATTTCAACTCAGTCCAATTGGACAAGGATTTATCTTATGTTGAGGAGCCGGTGGCGATCTTGGATAGGCATGTACGAAAGCTGAGGTCGAAGAATATTGCTTCTGTGAAGGTTCAGTGGAGGGTTCAGCCGATCGAGGAGGTGACTTGGGAAACCGAGCATGATATGCGCAGCCGTTATCCTCATCTTTTCACCACTTCAAGTATGTCTCTATGCTCGTTCGAGGATGAATGATTGTTTTATGAGGAGGAGGATGTAACGACCCGGACGGTCGTTTTGAATGTATTAACCCCGATCCCCTATTTACAATTTTCCCTGTATCTGTTTCTACTTACGTGACTTGTCGGGAGGTCTTGTTTTTTGTATCGGAGTGTTTTGGGACACTTAGTCCCTAAAACGGAAGCTTAAGTCTAAGGATTTTGACCGTAGTCAAAAGTGTATGAAGACGACTTCGGAATAGAGTTCTATTAGTTCCGTAAGCTCCGTTGGGTGATTTTGAACTTAAGAGCGTGTCCGGACTGTGAATCTGAGGTCTGTAGCTAATTTAGGCTTGAAATGGCGAAAGTCAAATTTTTGGGAAGTTTGACTGGGGGGTTTACTTTTGATATCGGGGTTGGATTCCAATTCTGGATGTCGGAGTAGCTCCGTAATGTCAAATATGACTTGTGTGCAAAATATGGGTTCAATCGGACGTGATTTGATAGGTCTCGACATCGGTTGTAGAAATTGGAAGTTTCAAGTTCATTAAGTTTGAATAGAAGGGTGATTCATGTTTTTAGCGTTGTTTGATGTGATTTGAGGATTCGACTTAGTTTGTATGGTATTTTGGGACTTGATGGTATGTTTGGTTGAGGTCCCAGGGGCCTCGAGTGAGTTTCGGGTGTTTGTCGGATCATTTATGGACTTTGGTTGATGGCTGATATCTGTTGGTGTATATTTTCTAGTTTCCAATTACGCGTTCGCGAGAAGAGCCTCGCATTCGCAAAGGGTTAATGTGAGAAGGAAGATTTTGTTCTTCGCGTTCGTGAAGAAGAGGACGCGAATGCGAAGGTGTGGTCTGCGTGTGCATCGCAAACGCGTGAGGGGTGTCGCGTTCACGAAGAGAAGTGAGGTAGCTGGGGACCCCAGGTCTTTGGTCTATGCGTTCGCGAGGTATGGGCCGCGTTCGCGAAGCGTTGATCGCGTTCGCGAAGAGTAAACTAGGAGGCAGTTTGAGTTGGCCTACGCGAACGCGAGAGGACAGTTGCGTTCGCGAAGAAGGAAATCTGGGCAGACAGTATTAATTTCAAAAACGAGGGTTTGAACACATTTTTCATATTGTGAGCTAGAGAACATGGAATTGGGCGATTCTTGAAGGGATGTTTTTGGAGTTGATTAGGGTAAGTCATTCCTACTTGGTTTTGGTTAAATCCCATGATTTTATCTTTAAGTTTTCCATCTAATTTGTGATTTGGGGTGAGAAATTGGGGAAAAAAGAGGAAGAACTCTTGAGTTAGAATTTTGATGTTTTGAATGGGATTTTGTTATCAGATTTCAGTAATTTTGGTATGGTTAGGCTTGTGAGTGAACGAGATTTTGGATTTTATAACTTTTGTTGGATTTCGAGACGTGGGCCCGGGGGCCGGGTTCGGGCCGATTTCGGATTTTTGGCTTATAATTTCGTGTTTTTCTTGTGGAATTGATTCTTTTAGCTTGTATTAATTATATCGTACTGTTTGTGGCTAGATTCGGGGCATTTGGAGATTGATTCAAGGGGAAAAGGCATTGTTGAGTAGGATTTCACGTGGTTTGAGGTAAGTAATAGTTTTAAATGTGGTCTTGAGGGTATGAAGCCCCGAATTTTGGCATGATGTGACTATTTTGGAGGTGACGCACATGCTAGGTGACGGGCGTGTGGGCGTGCACCATGGAGGATTGTGACTTGGTCCGTCCCGTGAGACTGTAAAGTCGAATAGACTATTGCTAATTACTTGTTCTTTCTGTGTTATAGAGATTTGACTGCAAATCATGTTAGAAATCATACTTAGGCTATGTGATAGTATGGTTGGGACCCGTAGAGGTCGCGTACCTGTGAATTATTTGCTAATTGCTGTCTTGTACTCAGTCATAGTTTTACTTGCACATCATACCTCAGTCTCTTCTTGATTCCTATTGATACACTATGTTATTTTGTTTGGGCTGATCTTTATGATTTCTGAGGGCCGTGAGACTAGAGAGGTACCTGACTGAGTGAGGCCGAGGGCCTGGTTGTGAGGTATAGATACCGTAGCACGTGAGTTGTCCGTGAGAATCATGATTTTGATACTTAGCACGTGAGTTGTCCGTGCAGATTTAGATATAATACTGTAGCACGTGAGCTGTCCGTGCGGATCTTGATATGATACGATAACACATGATTTGTCCGTGCAGCACGTGAGTTGTCCGTGCAGATTATAGCGCTTGGGCTGTAGGAGCCTCTCTGGAGTCTGTACACCCCTAGTGAGCGTAGGTACCTATTGAGTGTGAGTACTGAGGGCTGAAAGTCGAGTGATTGAGCTGTTGTGACAAGTTGAGTGTCTGTTGCCCTGAGAGGTTGTACTTGTTTTTCATTTGTTGATGTACTTAGTTGCTATCTGTCATTGTTGTGAAATTTCTGAACGATTCTATATCCGGATTATCTACACGGTAACTGTATAAAGTGATTTGACTTGAACTGCCAGATTTGAAAGCATGCCCATTCTTGGCTGGAATTATTAAAAATGAACTGTATTTTTATAGCTTGTCACTACCTTCTCAGTTCCTTATTTTTTTCTGTTACTTGCTGAGTTGGTTGTACTCATGCTACACCCTGCACTTCATGTGCAAATCCAGGTGTGTACGATTCTGGCGGTCGCTGAGTTCGTGCGCGAGCTGATTATCGGAGCCTTACAAGGTAGCTGCCGGCGTCCGCAGTCCCTGTTTTTCCTTTCTTGTTATCTTTTATTTCATGTATTGGCATTTGGCACAGACTGTAGTAGACTTTGTTTCTAGATTGGTTGTTAGATGCTCATGACTTAGTGATACCCCGATGTCCGGCTATCATTCCGCACTTGTGTTTTGGGTTTTTACCCCGTTATTATATAAACCTTCAGTTAGTTTAATTGCTTTAGCTCACCTATGTTATATATTGAAACCATATTGAGATTGTCGGCTTGTCTAGTTCCACGATTGGCACCATCATGACTGGTTAGTATTTGGGTCGTGACAAGTTGGTATCAAAGCCTAGGTTACATAGGTCTCACGAGTCATGAGCAGGTTTAGTAGAGTCTTGAGGATCGGTACGGAGACATCTAAACTTATCTTCGAGAGGCTACAGAACCCTTAGGAAACTCTACATTCTTGGATTCTTGTCGTGCGAATCTGTTGATTCTAGTAACTAAACATTTGTTGTTTCATTCTCTCACAGATGGTGAGGACTCGTACCACTGGGCAGGATGGACAACCACCAGGACCACCAGCCAGGACCGCGAGAGGCTGAGGTCGCGGTAGTGGCCGTGGTAGGGGTAGAGGTATAGCCCGCACAATAGCTGGGGCAGTACCTGTAGATCCACCAGTTGCCCCAGATCAGGACCAGATTCCAATTGTTGATGCACTAGCTCAGGCACCACCTGTGCCCATCGTGATTCCTAGCCTTCAGGAGGCCTTACCTCAGATTCTGACCGTGTGCACCGGCCTTGCTCAGGCGGTCTCTATTTCGACGGCAGGATCCACTTCTTAGGCCGGGGGAGGCACTCAGACTCCCGCTGCCGGCACACCTGAGCAGGTAGTACAGGGACTCCAGACACCAGGGGCACCACCAGTCTAGCCGGTTGTAGCTGCTCAGGACTATGTGGTTCCTGCTATGCCGGAGGATAAGCAGTGTACATTGGAGAGGTTTGGGAGACTCCAGCCTCCATCTTTCAGTGGTGTAGAGGGAGAGGATGCACAGGGTTTCTTGGACAGGTGTCAGAGGATAATCCGTACAGTAGGTATTTTGGAGACCAGTGGGGACTCGTTCACTACCTTTCAGTTCTCTGGGGCTGCATTAAGTTTGTGGGAGGCTTACGAGAGGCGTAGGCCGGTCGGCGCAGCGCCCCTTACCCGACAGCAGCTCTCTGTTATCTTTCTGGAGAAGTTCGTGCCTCAGTCCCGCAGAGAGGAGCTGCGCAGACAGTTTGAGCAGCTTCGTCAGCGTGATATGTCTGTGACGCAGTATGAGATGCGATTCTCGGAGTTGGCCCATCATGCTATCTAGTTGGTTCCCACAGACAGGGAGAGGATCAGGAGGTTTATAGATGGCCTCACGTTTCAGCTGCGATTACTTATGACTAGAGAGAGAGAGTGTCTGGTACTACTTTTGATGAGGTTGTCGACATTGCTCTTCAGATTGAGATGCTTTGCAGTCAGGAGAGGGTTGAGAGGGAGGCCAAGAAGCCTCGTGGACATGGTGGATTTAGCGGTGCTCCTTCTTGGGGTCAGTTCCAGCACGGTAGAGGCCATCCTTTCAGACATGCTCAGACGGCTCGCCCAGTCCTCCCTGGTGCATCATCTGGCCACGGGTCACACAGTTATCATCAGGGCCAATCGTTATTCAGTGCACTACTAGTGTAGAGTTCTCACCATGCCTCGTCAGCTCAGGTTTCCACTGGTAGTTCCTCTGGGCATCAGGAGTAGTAGTTTCATCAGAGGAGGGGTTGTTTCGAGTGCGGAGATTTTGGTCACATTAAGAGAGATTTCCCTAGGTTGTTGAGTGGGGCTCCACAGCAGAGTACTCGGCCGATGGCTCTAGCACCAGCAGCTCCACCACCCGTCCAGCCAGCTCTGGGTGGAACCCAGTCAGCTAGGGGTCGCCCGAGAGGGGGAGGCCGATCAGGGGGCGGTCAAGCCCGTTTCTATGGTCTTCTTACCATGCCAGATGCCATTGCTTCAGATGCTATGATTACAGGTATTGTCTCAGTCTACCACAGAGATAACTCTGTATTATTTGACCCTGGTTCCACTTATTCATATGTTTCCTCGTATTTCGCTCATTTTCAGGTTATGCCCCGTGAGTCTTTAGTTTTATTTGTTCATGTATCTACTCCTGTGGGTGATACTATTATTGTGGACCACGTATATCGGTCATGTGTGGTGACTATTGGGGGTCTGGAGACCAGAGTTGATCTTTTCCTGCTTAGTATGGTTGATTTTAATGTGATATTAGATATGGATTGGTTGCTCCATGTCATGCTGTTCTAGATTGTCACGCTAATACTGTGACGTTGGTGATGCCAGGGTTACCGAGGGTTGAGTGGAGCGGTTCTATAGATTAAGTTCCTAGTAAAGTGATTTCATACTTGAAGGCTCAGCGGATGGTTGGGAAGGGTTGTCTATCCTATTTGGGTTTTGTGAGGGATGTTAGTGCAGAGAATCCTGCCATTGATTCTGTTCCGGTGGTGCGAGATTTCCCGGATGTGTTTCCTGCAGACCTGCCGGGCACGTTGCCCGATAAGAATATTGATTTCGGTATTGATTTGGTGCCGGGCACTCAACCTATTTCTATTCCACTGTACCGTATGGCACCGGTTGGGTTGAAGGAGCAGCTTCAGGAACTCCTTGATAAGGAGCTTATTCGGCCTAGCTTGTCACCTTGTGCTGCACCGGTTCTATTTGTGAAGAAGAAGGATGGAACTATGAGAATGTGCATTGATTACAGGCAGTTGAACAAGGTCACAATCAAGAACAAGTATCCTTTACCGCGTATTGATGATTTGATTTGAGGTCAGGGTATCACCAGCTGAAGATTCGAGACTCAGATATTCTTAAGATAGCTTTCAGGACCCGATATGGCATTATGAGTTCCTTGTGATGTCTTTTGGGCTGACCAACGCCCCAACAACGTTCATGCATTTGATGAACAGTGTTTTTCAGCCTTATCTCGACTTGTTAGTTATTGTATTCATTGATGATATTCTGGTGTACTCTCATAGCTAGGAGGAGCATGCTCAACATCTAAGGATTGTGTTACAGCGATTGAGGGAGGAGAAGCTTTCTGCAAAGTTCTCCAAGTGTGAGTTTTGGCTCAGTTCAGTGGCGTTCTTGGGGCACGTGGTGTCCAGTGAGGGTATTTAGGTGGATCCAAAGAAGATACAAGCAGTGCAGAGTTGGCCTAGACCATCCTCAGCCACAGAGATTCGGAGCTTTCTTTGGTTGGCGGGCTATTACCATCATTTTGTGGAGGGTTTCTCATCTATTGCATCGCCCTTGAGTAAATAGACCCAGAAGGGTGCTCCTTTCAGGTGGTCGCATGAGTGCAAGGAGAGCTTTTAGAAGCTCAAGACTGCTTTGACCACGGCTCCAGTTCTAGTTCTACCATCAGCTTCTGGTTCTTACATAGTGTATTATGCCTCGCAGATCGGCATTATGTGTGTTTTGATGCAGGAGGTAGAGTGATTGCTTATGCTTCGCGCCAGTTGAAGCCCCATGAGAAGAACTAACTTGTCCAGGACCTTGAGTTAGCAGCTATTGTTCACGCCTTGAAGATTTGGCGGCACTATTTGTACGGGGTACATTATTGGATTTACACTAAGAGTTTGGGGAGCTTAGCTACAATGTGGTGGCTGATGCCTTGCGTCACTGGGCAGAGAGTTTGGGGAGCTTAGCATATCTTCCAGCAGCAAAGAGGCCATTAGCATTGGATGTTCAGGCCTTAGCTAGCCAGTTTGTTAGATTGGATGTTTTTGAACCGAGCCGAGTATTGGCTTGTGTGGTCTCTCGGTCTTCTCTTTATGATCGTATCAGGGAGCGTCAGTATGATGACCCCCATCTGCTTGTCCTTAAGGACATGGTCCAGCACGATGATGCTAAGGTGGTCACTATTGGAGATGATGGTGCATTGAGGATGCAGTGCAGGCTGTGTGTGCCCAATGTAGATTGTTTGCGTGAGTTGATTCTCCAGGAGGCTCACAGTTCGCGGTATTCTATTCATCCGGGTGCCGCGAAGATGTATCAGGACTTGATATAGCATTACTGGTGGAGGAGAATGAAGAAGGACATAGTGGAGTATGTAACTCGGTGCCTAAATTGCTAGCAGGTGAAGTATGAGCATCAGCTACCAGGTGGGTTGCTTCAAAAGTTAGAGATTCCGGAGTGGAAATGGGAGCGGATCACTATGAATTTCGTTGTTGGGCTTCCACGGAGTCAGCGGAAGTTTGATGCAGTTTGGGTGATTGTGGACCGGCTGACCAAGTTAGCTAATTTCATTCCTATGATGACTACCTATTCTTCCGAGCAGCTGGCTCGAGTGATTATCCGTGAGATCATCAGGCTTCATGGAGTACCGGTATCTATCATTTCTGACCGGGGTACGCAGTTTATATCAATGTTCTGGAGGGTCGTACAACATGAGTTGGGTACTTGAGTGGAGTTGAGCACACACATTTCACCCTTAGACGGACGGACAGTCCGAGCGCACTATTCAGATATTAGAGGATATGCTTCGTGCGTGTGTGATGGAGTTTGGGGTTTCGTGGGATTAGTTCTTGCCTCTAGCAGAGTTTTCTTACAACAACAGTTACCATTTGAGCATCCAGATGGCACCGTGTGATGCTCTGTATGATAGGCAGTGTAAGTCTCCAGTGGGTTGGTTCGAGCTGGGCGAGGCTAGATTATTGGGTACAGACTTGGTTTAGGATTTTCTGGTGAAGGTTAGGGTGATTCAGGATAGACTACGCACAACCCAGTCCAGAGAGAAGAATTATGCGGATCGGAAGATTCGCAATGTTGTATTCATGGTTGGAGAGCGGGTCTTGCTATGGGTGTCACTCATGAAGGGTGTTATGAGGTTTGGAAAGAAGGGCAAGCTGAGTCCGAGGTTTATCGGTCCACTTGAGGTATTGCGACGTGTTGGGGAGGTTGCTTATGAGCTTGTCGTGCCTTCCAGTCTAGCAGGAGTTCATCCAGTATTCCATGTTTCTATGCTCCGGAAGTATCACGACGATCCGTCTCACGTATTGGATTTCAGCTCAGTTCAGTTGGACAAGGATTTATCTTATGTTGAGGAGCCTGTGGCGATCTTGGATAGGCAGGTTTGAAAGCTGAGGTCGAAGAATATTGCTTCTGTGAAGGTTCAGTGGAGGAGTCAGTCGGTCGAGGAGGCGACTTGGGAGACCGAGCATGATATGCGCAGCCGTTATCCTCATCTTTTCACCACTTCAGGTATGTCTCTATGCTTGTTCGAGGACAAATGATTGTTTTAAGAGGGGGAGGATGTTACGACCCAGCCATTCATTTTTAGTGTATTAGCTCGTTCGAGGACAAACGACTGTTTCTGCTTACGTGACTTATCGGGAGGTCTTATTTTTGGTTTC
Organism: Nicotiana tomentosiformis; assembly: GCF_000390325.3. Taxonomy (NCBI): domain Eukaryota; kingdom Viridiplantae; phylum Streptophyta; class Magnoliopsida; order Solanales; family Solanaceae; genus Nicotiana; species Nicotiana tomentosiformis. The sequence goes on from NC_090817.1 coordinate 56,790,075, forward strand.
GGAGTGTTTTGGGACACTTAGTCCCTAAAACGGAAGCTTAAGTCTCAGGATTTTGACCGTAGTCGAAAGTGTGTGAAGAACACTTCGGAATGGAGTTCTGTCGGTTCCGTTAGCTCAGTTGTGTGATTTTGGACTTAAGAGCGTGTCCGGACTGTGAATCTGAGGTCTGTAGCAAATTTAGGCTTGAAATTGCGAAAGTCGAATTTTTGGGAAGTTTGACTGGGGGGTTGACTTTTGATATCGGGTTTGGATTTCGATTCCGAAAGTTGGAGTAGATCTCTAATGTGAAATATGACTTGTGTGCAAAATTTGGGGTCAATCGGACGATGTTTGATAGGTTTCGACATCGATTGTAAAAATTGAAAGTTTCAAGTTCATTAAGTTTGAATCGGATGGTGATTCGTATTTTTAGCATTGTTTGATGTGATTTGAGGATTCGACTAAGTTCGTATGGTATTTTGGGACTTGATGGTATGTTTGGTTGAGGTCCCGGGGGCCTCGGGTGAGTTTTGGGTGGTTATCGGATCATTTTTGGACTTTAGTTGATTGCTGATATCTGCTGGTGTATATTTTCTGGTTTCCTCTTACGCGTTCGCGAAGGGTTAATGTGAGCTGGGAAGATTTTGTTCTTCGCGTTCACGAAGAAGACGATGCGAACGTGAAGTGTGGTCTGCGTGTGTATCGCGAAAGCGTGAAGGGTGTCGCGTTCGCGAAGAGAAGTGAGGCAGTTGGGGACCCTAGGTCTTTGGTGTACGCGTTCGCAAGGTATGGGCTGCGTTCGCGATGAGTTGAGCTTGTAAAGCTTCGCGTTCGCGAAGAGTGAACTGGGAGGCAGTCTGAGTTGGCCTACATGAATGCGAGAGGACGGTCGCGTTCGCGAAGAAGGAAATCTGGGCAGACAATATTAATTTCAATGTATGTATGTATATATATATATATATATACACACACACACACACATGTGCAAGAGCCATAAAGAGAGATTATGAACTTATCAGAGCGATGTAAGGTCGTTAAACCTCCGAATATGTTATCTGAGTTAACTCATCAATATATAGCATCATAAGAAGCAGGAAATACCCTCAACATATAATTCATTAGGAATCAAAGTTCAATGATTAACATATCAGAAATACATCATGGAAGACAATAAACATGAGCTTCTATACTACTAAGAGTAGAGTCATTTATGAATATCAATTGCTTACATTTTGTTCGTTCGGAATCATGCCGAAAGAAAGAAAGAAGGTGCCTTAACATAACTCAATCTCCTTGTCTCCTCAATACTTTCCAAGCAATCCACAATACAACTCAATCTACATTATACAATAAGGTCTACGATTAATGCCAATAAGGAACTTAGTTTGAATCTTCTAAGTTAGTAACTTGTCTATATAAATTCGGGTAACATCTCCTCTATAACTTTGACTTCCTCCAACTCCACCCATAAAAACAAACAACTGGAGCAATACAATAAGAAAAATATTAACAAGATGGTACAATATATATCATTAACAAGTCATTAACATATCACGACAAGCGACAAGCTCGGATTGCCAATTAACAAACTATAGTTTTAAACCCTTTTATTTCTTCATAAATATTCCCATAGAATCAATAACAACCTACACGAGCTAATTTACAAATTTTCCAGCCACAACACACCTTCAAAACACTCCCATATTCGATGACCAACATAACAGCAATTTATGGGCTTTTACTTGTGGATTATTAACCAAAAAAGCTAACCATCACATCTACTAATCCAAAAAAATGTAAGTATAGAGAGGTAATTACCTCAAACAACCCGAAATATCCCTTGAATTCTACAGGAACAACTTCCAAGACATCAACCCGAAGAGAGAGGAAGAGCACTTGGATTCTATGAACTTCCCGAAGCTAGAACCGCATTATAAACCCATAAAAATTAATCTAATTGATAGAAGAACCTTAGGAGAGGATTTGGGAGTATTTTGGGTCTGGAAATAGTGAAAAATACGAATGAGAATGATCTGTAGGCATTTGATATATATATATATCTGAATATGTTACTACCTTAAGTGGGTCCCAAAGAGGCTGACTGCGTGGTCTCGTAAAAATGCGAATATCTTTCTACTCTGATGTCATATCGATGAACGGTTTAATGCTTCGTAGACCTTCCATTTAGTAGCTGGACCACCCCGTAAATCCAAGTATCTCAGTAACACTAGACCCAAATTTCAGCAAAATTATGAACGTAACTTGAGATAACTTCCGCCGACTTTGTTTTTACAAATCGCTTGACTTCAAAACATAGCATACGAAAACTAAACACTTCAAACACCTTACAATAAGACATCCTTAGCATATTAAGTAATCCTAGTTTTTACCCTGAAAGTACGAGTTATAACATCTTATCTTCGATTCGTTTAACCTCCAATCCTTGGGTTGCTTCCTTAACACTTGTTTTTAACTTTCATTATCTTTGTGAAGGTCTATAACCTCTCCGACTCATATTGATTCACTTACGACTCATTCTAAAATGAAACTACGGGGTGTAACATCATTCTCCCCTTAGAATTATTCCTCCTTGATTGTAAATGTGTCTTAGAGGAGAAACTAACTTTTATGGATTGTGCGAATACTTTGACAGAGTCTGCTTTGTAAACAGGACTTCCCATACCTGCCAAACAGCCAAAAAAATACCATATGCCTCACAGGGCCACAAAGAAGTAATAGTATCTCATCCGGCCTCGCATGACCATCAAGAAAAATATTCATATCATAAACTGTTACTTACCTCATACAAAATTAACTCTACTTTTGAAAATGATATTACACCTCAACTGAGAGTATCACCTTTTATCTGAAACAAATGAGGATACTTAGAACTCATTTTTTATTCGGCTTCACGCGTCTTTCCTTCGACGTTCTTATTCTTCCATGATATCTTTATGGAAGTTACTTTCTTGGTCCCCAACTTGCGGACCCGCCAATCTAAAATAGCAACTTGAACCTCTTCGTAAGACATGTTCTCTGTAATTTGAACATCATGTGCTTCTGCAGCATAGATTCCTGATTCATTTATAGCTCCTAGAATCTTCTCATAAGATCGACTCTCTATTACTTGTATATCATCTAATGCATTTCTTCAATATTGGAATATGATAACTAGGGGAATTGATCCTAATTCCAAGGAAAAGTTCAATTTACTCCCTTCTCTTGGTAGTTTGGACATTGCTTTATATATGTCTTCATTAGCTTTTCCCATTATGTTTTTGTGCTCTCCGTGAGAAAAATTTTCAACAAGACCTCATTATTGACTCAAGATTTTCTTAAGTCTCATTGTCATGTGTTGGGGTTCAATTCGTGACGCTTCTAAGCACAAACACTCTTGAATAAGGCTGTCTTTTTTATAACTTGATACGTTAAATCAGGTCGAACAATACTATATTTCAAACAGTCTTATAGGGAATCTACATTTCCTTCCGTATCATGCTCTATAAAGAGCTACTCCATGCAGTTTAAAATATATCGTTATGATCCTCCCGCATGTATATATACTAATATAATTGTTGTTGTGCACAACTCAATAGTCGGTAATTGATTATCCCATCATTCCGTAAAATTTGGCATCTTAGCATGTAACATGTCTTTGAGCATTTGAATTGTACGCTTCACTTTCTAGAATTATAATATGTACTCAAGTGTTTTTTAGAGGACTTTCAGTAGTTATCTGTAACTGAGCACCGCTATTAACCGTAATCAAGGCGAAAATATTATATATCTGATCTACCTTCTGCAGCCTTCCGTTTTATATAACCTTTAGTAATTTGTCCAGTAAAAGTAAAGTGATTTTTGTCAGACTAACCACAATCATCCATGTACAATCGAACTTGCTATATTTGTAATGAATCTTATGCCAATCACTTCTCATTTCTATATTGGGTTACTTTATTTCGTGTCAATCCATTGAGTTTCAGATGTTCTATTTTGTCCGATTAGCAACTAAAATATTAAGCCACAAACCCTACAATAGTTTTCTTCATGTCGTCCTACAAATGTAATAATTTGACATCATGGTATATCTTCGGCATTTCGAGATGAATAGAATAGCGTGAATAATGAACCTATGTCCTAATACGCGATCGACCATGATATTTCAAGACCCCTCCTTCAATAGACTCAAAAGTTGTAGTTTCTCTTGCCAGATTCCTCTTTTAACGTTCCCTAAAATGGAAATCTTCATTATCTACAAGAGATGATTCTGCCATATTCCAGACCATTATACCTCTATTATCTAAGTCTGCCAAGCATATTCCGAACCTGTTAATTGGTGAAGTGTCACGACCCAAACTAACCCCTGTCATGATGGCGCCTATCATGGAACTAGGCAAGCCGACTCATTTCCAAAACAAACCGATATTTTCATTTCAAAGATAATTCCAATGTTATTTAACATAAAAACCTTCGTAAAGGAGTTCCAATCAAAATAAAAGTGCGGAAGGAAAAGCCCGACATGGGGGTGAAGTGTCACTAGTCACGAGCATCTACTACAATCTGTCTAACAATATCAAGGCTAACTCAACCTGGAATATAGCTAAATACAACTAGAGGAAGATAAGAGGGAGAAGAGCAGGGGCTGCGATCGCCAAATAGCTACCTTGCTATCTCCAAGAAAATCTTCAACCAGAACAATCATTAACCGATACCATGTCCAGCTACACCTGAATCTACACACAAGGTGCAGGGAGTAACGTGAGTACGCCAACTCAGTAAGTAACAATAATAAATAAAGACTGAGAAGTAGTGACGAGCAATAAAGCATGTAACATTCATATCGGGAAATCTCAGTAAAATACCACATGCTTTTAAAATTAGGGTTTGAATCAAAACATCTCGTTTAACCCAGTTCCAATAAAAATCATTTTAAAATATTTTTCAACAGTTTTCAGACGAAGGAAAAATGCAAAGGCGAGCAAAAATGATGAAAACATAAAAAGCCCCTCGGGCAAAACATCACTCATATACAGCCCCTCGGAAAAATCTCACAGTCACTCGTGCCACTCGGGCATACCTCACAATCACTCTTGCCACTCGGGCATACCTCACAATCACTCATGCCTCTCAGTTACTCAGCACTCGGCACTCGGCACTCGTATTCAGTAGGTACCTGCGCTCACTCGGGGTGTGTACAGACTCCGGAGGGGCTCCTTAAGCCCAAGCGATGTAATCTGCACGGACAACTCACGTGCTGCATAGATAGCTCACGTGCTATAATAATAAAGTATGCTGCAGGCGGGCAGCCCCGATCCACACTCATCCTCACAATCAGACCCTCGGCTGATATCAACATGTTGCGGCGTGCAGCCCAATCCCATAAATATCCTCACAAATCAGGCCCTCGGCCTCACTCAGTCATAAACCTCTCAAGCCACTCGGGCATATCAGTAAAATAGGGCATTCAGCCCAAAACATTTATATACGTCAAAATAGAGTCATAAAACTGAGTTATGCGGTAAACAAGTATAAAGAATGAGATTTTCAATCGAAAATAATGAGAGGATAGTAAGAAAAACCCCTAAAGGTCCAAACAGCACTGGCGGAAGAACCAAACATGGCATTCAGCCCAATTTACAGAAACTCTTTCTAAAACATATAAGTATCATATAGTTTCAACAAAGTATGCAACTTTACAGTTGCTACGGGACGGACCAAGTCACAATCCCCAATAGTGCACGCCCACACGCCAGTCACCTAGCATGCGCGTCACTAAAAATAGTAGAATGATACAAAATCTGGGGTTTCGTACCCTCAGGACTAGATTTACAATCATTACTTACCTCAAACTGATCAAATCTTTACCCCGCAATGCTCTTGCCTCTGGACTCGGCCTCTAAATGCTCTGAATCTATTCACAATCAGTACAATACCATCAATACGTGCTAATGGAATGAATTCCACAAGAAAAGCTATAAAATTAGACCAAAACCCGAAATTGGCTAAAACCCGGCCCCCGGGCCCAAGTCTCGAAATCCGACAAAATTCACAAAATTAGAAAGCGCATTCACTCACGAACCTAACCATACCAAATTCATCAAAATCTGACATTGTTTGGTCCTTCAAATCCTTAAATTACTCTCCAAACATTCCAAGCCCTAACCCCTCATTTTTACTAATTATAATTATTAAACAACGGAAAATCACCATATATACGAGTATTGGGGCTCAAGTAACTTACCTCACTGATAGCCCTTGAATCACCTTTCAAAAATCCCTCCAAAACTCCAAAAACCGACTTGAAAATGGTGGAAATGAACCAAATTCGCGAAGGGTTCTATTTATAGTTTCTGCCCAGGTTTTTCGCACCTGTGGAAACTTTCACGCTTCTGTGCCACCGCACCTACGGAAAAATCCATCGCAGGTGCGGAACTCACTTAGGAGCCCAGCTTTCGAATCTTCGGCCCAAAATCTCGCGCCTGTGAAGGCGCACCTGCGCTTTTCCTCCACTTCTATGAAGCCTGCCCCGCATTGCCCGTACCTACGCACTCCCCACGCACACCAGCGGCCTCGCACCTCCGACTCTTTCTTCTGCAGGTGCGAAAATAGCAGTAGCAGCAGCTTCAGCTGCATTTTCCAACTTCGACAAATCTGTTAACCACCCGGAATCACCCCGAGGCTCTCGGGACCTCAACTAAAAATACCAACAAGTCATATATCAACATACCAACTTAGTCGAACCTTCGAATCACTCAAAACGACATCAAATCATCAAATTACCCTCGGATTCAAGCTAAGAACTTCTAAATTTTCAAATTCGGCAACCGATGCCGAAACCAACCAAACCACATCCGAATGACCTAAAATTTTGTACACACATCACAAATGACACTACGAACCTACTCCAACTTCCGAATTTCCATTCTGACCCCAATATCAAATTTTCCACTGCCGACCGAAATCGCCAAATTTCCAATTTCGCCAATTCAAGCCTAATTCTACCACGGACCTCCAAATCTCATTCCGGACGCACTCATAAGTCCAAAATCACCTAACGGAGCTAACGGAACCATCAGAATTCAAATCCGAGATCATTTACACATAGGTCAACATCCAGTTGACTTTTCCAACTTAAGTTTATACTTAAGAGACTAAGTGTGTCAATTCACTCCGAAACTACTCCAGTCCCGAACGAACTGACCCGATATAACATAATATAGCTGAATAAGACAAAAAGGAGTAGAAATGGGAAAAACAGGGCTATAACTCTCGAAACGACCGGCCGGGTCGTTACATCCTCCCCCTCTTAAACATTCGTTCGTCCTCGAACGGGTCTAGAAACATACCTGGAGTCTCGAATAGGCGTGGATATCTGCTCCGCATCTCCCACTAAGTCTCCCAGGTGGCCTCCTCCACAGGCTGACCTCTCCATTGCACCTTCACTGAAGCTATATCCTTTGACCTCAACCTTCGAACCTGCCGATCCAAAATAGCCACCAGCTCCACATCATAAGTCAGATCACCCTCCAACTGAACCGTGCTGAAATCCAAAACATGGGTCGGATCTCCAATATACTTCTGGAGCATGGAAACATGAAATACTGGATGCACACTCGACAAGCTGGGTGGAAAGGAAAGCTTATAAGCCACCTCTCCTATCCTCTGAAGCACCTCAAAAGGCCCAATAAACCGGGGGCTCAACTTGCCCCTCTTCCCAAACCTCATAATACCCTTCATGGGTGACACTTTCAGCAAAACCTTCTCCCCAACCATAAAAGACACATCACGGACCTTCCTATCCGCGTAGCTCTTCTGCCTAGACTGCGCCGTGTGAAGCCGCTCCTGAATCAATTTCACCTTATCTAATGCGTCCTGGACCAAGTCTGTACCTAAGAGACTAGCCTCACTCGGCTCAAACTATCCAACCGGAGATCTACACCTCCTCCCATATAAAGCCTCGTACGGAGCCATCTGAATACTCGACTGATAACTGTTGTTATATACAAACTCCGCGAGTGGCAGAAACTGGTCCCATGAACCCCCAAAGTAAATGACACAAGCACGCAACATATCCTCCAATATCTGAATAGTGCGCTCGGACTGCCCGTCCGTCTGAGGGTGAAAAGATGTGCTCAACTCAACCTGAGTACCCAACTCTCACTGCACGGCCCTCCAAAACTGCAATGTGAATTGAGTACCCCTATCTGAAATGATGGAAACTGGGACACCATACAGGCAAACGATCTCTCGAATGTAAATCTCAGCCAACCGCTCTGAAGAGTAAGTAGTACCAACTGGAATAAAGTGCGCGGACTTGGTCAGCCGATCCACAATAACCCAAATAGCGTCAAACTTCCTCGAAGTCCGTGGGAGCCCAACTACAAAGTCCATGGTGATCTGCTCCCACTTCCACTCTAGGATCTCTAATCTCTGAAGCAAGCCACCCGGTCTCTGATGCTCATACTTAACCTGTTGACAGTTGAGACACCGAGCCACAAACCCAACTATATCCTTCTTCATCTGCTTCCACCAATAGTGCTGCCTCAAATCCTGGTACATCTTCGCGGCATCCGGATGGATGGAATATCGCCAGCTGTGGGCCTTCTCAAGAATCAACTCTCGAAGCCCATCTACGTTAGGCACACATATCCGGCCCTGCATTCTCAGAACACTGTCATCACCAATAGTCACATCCCTAGCATCACCTCTCCGTACCCTATCCTGAAGAACGGGAAAGTGGGGGTCATCATACTGACACTCCCTGATACGGTCATAAAGAGAAGACTTGGAGACCACACAAGCCAATACCCGACTAGGCTCCGAAATATCCAATCTGACAAGCTGGCCCGCTAAGGCCTGAACATCCAATGCCAAAGGTCTCTCTGCAGCTGGAAGATTTTCTAAATTCCCAAACACTCTGCCCGGCGACTCAAAGCATCGGCCACCACATTAGCCTTCCCCGGATGGTACAAAATAGTGATATCATAGTCCTTAAGAAGCTCCAACCATCTCCGCTGACGCAAATTAAGATCCTTCTGCTTTAACAGATACTGCAGACTCCGGTGATCAGTATATCTCACAATGAACCCCATATAAATAATGACGCCAAATCTTCAAGGCGTGAACAATGGCTACTAACTCAAGATCATGGACAGGATAGTTCTTCTCATGGGTCTTCAAATGGTGCGAGGCATAGGCAATCACCCTACCCTCCTGCATCAAAACACAACCAATGCCTATCCTCGAGGCATCACAATAGAGTTGTAAGAACCTGAAGTTGATGGCAAAACTAACACTAGAGCTGTGATCAAAGCAGTCTTGAGTTCTGAAAGCTCTCTTCACACTCATCCGACCACCTGAATGGAGCACCCTTTTGGGTCAATTTGGTAATAGATGAAAATCCCTCCACAAAGCGACGGTAGTAACCCGCCAAACCAAGAAAGCTCCTAATCTTCGTGGCTGAAGATGGTCTGGGCCAACTCTGCACCGCCTTTATCTTCTTCGGATCCACCTGAATACCCTCACTAGATACCACATGCCCCAAGAATGCTATCGAGCAAAGCCAAAACTCAAACTTAGAGGAATTTGCATAAAGCTTCTCCTCCATCAATCTCTGTAATACAATCCTCAAATGCTGAGCGTGCTCCTCCTGGCTACGAGAGTACACCAGGATGTCATTAATGAATACAACAACGAATGAGTCCAAATAGGGCTGGAATACACTGTTCATCAAATGCATGAACGCTGCTGGGGCATTGGTCAGCCCAAAAGACATCACCAAGAACTCATAATGCCATATCGTGTCCTGAAAGCCGTCTTAAGAATATCTGAATCCCAAATCTTCAGCTGGTGATAACCGGACCTCAAATCAATCTTGGAGATCACCCTCATTTCCTGAAGCTGGTCGAATAAATCATCAATACGAGGCAAAGAATACTTGTTCTTGACTGTGACCTGGTTCAACTGCCTATAATCAATAAACATTCTCATGGAACCATCCTTCTTCTTCACAAATATAACTGGTGAACCCCAAGGTGACACACTAGGCCGAATAAACCGCTTATCAAGGTGTTCCTGAAGCTGCTCTTTCAATTCCTTCAACTCCGCTGGTGCCATACGATACGGTGGAATAGAAATGGGCTGAGTGCCCGGCACCAAATCAATACCAAAGTCAATATCACTGTCGGGCGGCATGCTCGGCAGGTCTGCAGGAAACACATCTGGAAAATCACGTACCACCGGAACAGAATCAATGACAGGAGTCTCTGTACTAACATCCCTCACAAAAGCCAAATAAGATAGGCAACCCTTCTCAACCATGCACCGAGCCTTCAAATATAAAATCACCCTACTTGGTACATAATCTACAAAACCGCTCCACTCAACCCTTAGAATTCCCGGCATAGTCAACGTCAACGTCACCGTCTTAGCATGACAATCTAGAACAACATTACATGGAGATAACCAATCCATACCCAATATCACATCAACGTCGCCCATACTAAGCAGCAAAAGGTGCACTTGGGTCTCCAAACCCCCAATAGTCACCACTCATGATCGATATACGTGGTCCACAATAATAGTATCACCCACAGGAGTAGATACATGAACAGAAGAAACTAGAGACTCATGGGGCATATCCAGAAAATGGGCGAAATACGAGAAAACATATGAATACGTGGAACCAGGGTCAAATAATATTGAGGCATCTTTGTGACAAACTGAGACAATACCTGTAATCATAGCATCTGAAGCAATAGCATCTGGTCTGGCAGGAAGAGCATAGAAACAGTCCTGACCACCCCCTGATCTGCCTCCCCCTCTAGGGCGACCCCTAGCTGACTGACCTCCACCCCGAGCTGACTAGACGGGTGGTGAGGTAACTTGTGCTATAGTCGGAGGCTGACTCCTCTGCTGAGATAGACCTCCATGACGACGAGGACACTACCTCCACATATGCCTAAGCTCCCCATACTCAAAACAACTCCCTGGTGTTGGCGGCGGAAATTGAAAGGAACCTCTAGCACCGGGATAACTGGTAGAAGAACCTGGCATGGATGAGCCCTGAACAAGTGGAGCACAGGACGAACTCTGAGTTGGAAGGGCACTAAGTGATGAGTGGCCCTGATGAGAACTGTGAGAACCATGGCCAGATAATGCACCACGGTGAAATGGCCAAGCTGACTGAGCCTGTCTGAAATGACGACCTCTACCGTGCTGGAACTAACCCCCAAAAGGAGCAACGCTGAATCCACCCTGACCACGAGGCCTCTTGGCCTCTCTCTCAACTCTCTCCTTACCGCGAACCATCTCAATCTGCCAAGCAATGTCGACAACCTCATCAAAGGTAGCACCCGAAACCTGCTCCCTGGTTATGAGCAGTTGTAGCTGATAAGTGAGGCCATGAATAAACCTCATGATCCTCTCTCTGTCTGTGGGAACCAACCAGATAGCATGACGGGCCAACTTAGAGAATCACATCTCATACTGTGGCACAAACATATCACGCTGGCGAAGCCGCTCAAACTGTCTGCGCAGCTCCTCTCTGCGGGATCGAGGCACGAACTTCTCCAAAAAGACCATGGAGAACTGCTGCCAAGTAAGGGGTGTTGCGCCAACAAGCCTACGCCTCTCGTAAGTCTCCCACCATCTGAGTGCAGCCCAAGAAAACTGAAAGGTAGTGAATGAGACCCCACAAGTCTCCAAAATACCAGCAGTATGGAGTATCCTCTGACACCTGTCCAAAAAGTCCTGAGCATCCTCTCTCTCTGTGCCACTGAAAGGTGGTGGCTGGAGTCTCCCAAACCTCTCCAACCTACGCTGATCATCCTCAGGCATAGCAAGAACCATATAATCCTGAGCAACAGCAACCGGCTGGGTTGGTGGTGTCTCCGGTGTCTGAAGTCCCTGAATAACCTGCTCGGGTGTGCGAGCGACGGGAGTCTGAGTGCCTCCCCTGGCCTGAGAAGTGGCTGCGGCCGTCGAAATAGAGACCGCCTGAGCATGGCCAGTACACACTATCAGAATTTAAGCTAGGGCCTCCTGAAGGCCTGGAATCACAATAGGCACAGGTGGTGCCCGAGCTGGTGCATCATTAACTAGAACCTGGTCCTGATCTGGGATAACCAGTGGATCTGCAGGTACTGCCCCAGCTGCTGTACGGGCTGCACCTCTTCCCCTACCACAACCTCTAACGCGGCCTCGGCCTCTAGCGGCCCTGGCTGGTCGAACTGGTGGCTAGCCCTCCTGACCGATAGCACGAGTCCTCACCATCTGTGAGAGAATGAAATAACAGATGTTTAGTTACTAGAATCAACAGATTCGCACGACAAGAATTCAAGAATGTGGAGTTTCCTAAAGGTTTTGCAGCCTCTCGAAGATAAGTACAAATGTCTCTGTACCGATCTGCAAGACTCTACTAAACCCGCTCATGACTCGTGAGACCTATGTAACCTAGGCTCTAATACCAATCTGTCACGACCCAAACTAACCCCTGTTGTGATGGCGCCTATCGTGGAACTAGGCAAGCCGACTCATTTCCAAAACAAACCGATATTTTTATTTCAAAGATAATTCCAATGTTATTTAACATAAAAATCTTCGTAAAGGAGTTCCAATCAAAATAAAAGTGCGGAAGGAAAAGCCCAACATGGGGGTGTCACTAGTTATGAGCATCTACTACAATCTGTCTAACAATATCAAGGCTAACTCATCCTGGAAAATAGCTAAATATAACTAGAGGAAGATAAGAGGGAGAAGAACAGGGGTTGCAATCGCCAAACAGCTACCTTGCTATCTCCAAGAAAATCTGCAACCAAAATAATCAATAATCGCTGTCGTGTCCAGCTACACCTGAATCTGCACACAAGGTGCAGAGAGTAACGTGAGTACGCCAACTCAGGAAGTAACAACAATAAATAAAGACTAAGCAGTAGTGACGAGCAATAAAGCATATAGCATTCATATCGGGAAATCTCAGTAAAATACCACATGCTTTTAAAATACATCTCGTTTAACCCAGTTCCAGTAAATATCATTTAAAGATATTTTTTAATAGTTTTCAGATAGAGGAAAAATGCAAAGGTGAGCAAAAATGATGAAAACATAAACAGCACCTCGGGCAAAACATCACTCATATACAGCCCCTCGAGCAAACCTCACAGTCACTCGTGCCACTCGGGCATACCTCACAATCACTTTTGCCACTCGGGCATACCTCACAATCACTTATGCCTCCCAGTCACTCAGCACTCGGCATTTGGCACTCGCATTCAGTAGGTACCTGCACTCACTCGGGGTATGTACAGACTCCGGATGGGCTCCTTCAGCCCAAGCGATATAATAAAATATGCTACAGGTGGGCAGCCCCGATCCACACTCATCCTCACAATCAGGCCCTCGGCCGATATCAACATGATGCGGCGTGCAGCCCGATCCCATAAATATCCTCACATATTAGGCCCTCGGCCTCACTCAGTCATAAACCTCTCAAGCCACTCGAGCATTTCAATAAAACATGGCATTCGGCCAAAAACATTTATATGCATCAAAATAGAGTCATAAAACTGAGTTATGCGGTAAACAAGTATAAACATCAATGAGTATAGATTTTCAATCGAAAACAATGAGAGGATAGAAAGAAAAAGCTCCTAAGGGTCCAAACAGCACTGGAGCAAGGCCCAAACATGGCATTCAGCCCAATTTATAGAAACTCTTTCTAAAACATATAAGTATCATATAGTTTCAACAAAGTATGCAACTTTACAGTTGCTATGGGATGGACCAAGTCACAATCCCTAACAGTGCATGCCCACACGCCCGTCACCTAGCATGTGCGTCACTAAAAATAGTAGAATGATACAAAATCTGGGGTTTCGTACCCTCAGGACTAGATTTACAATTGTTACTTACCTCAAACCGGTCAAATCTCTACCCCACAATGCTCTTGCCTCTGGACTCGGCCAGTAAATGCTCCAAATCTATTCACAATCAGTACAATACCATCAATAAGCGCTAATGGAATGAATTCCACAAGAAAAGCTATAAAATTAGACCAAAACACGAAATTGGCTCAAACCCGGCCCCCGGGCCCAAGTCTCGATATCCGACAAAATTCACAAAAACAGAAAGCTCATTCACTCACGAACCTAACCATACCAAATTCATCAAAATCTAACATCGTTTGGTCCTTCAAATCCTTTAATTACTCTCCAAACATTCCAAGCTCTAACCCCTCATTTTTACTAATTACAATGATTAAACAACGGAAAATTACCATATATACGAGTATTAGGGCTCAAGCAACTTACCTCACTGATAGCCCTTGAATCAACCTTCAAAAATCCCTCCAAAAGCTCCAAAAACCGACTTGAAAATGGTGGAAATGAACCAAATTCGCGAAGAGTTATATTTATGGTTTCTGCCCATGTTTTTTGCACCTGCGGAAACTTTCACGCTGCTGCGCCACCGCACCTGCGGAAAAATCCATCGCAGGTGCGGAACTCACTTAGGAGCCCAGCTTTCGCATCTTCGGCCCAAAACCCCGCCTGCGAAGGTGCATCTGCGCTTTTCCTCCACTTCTGTGAAGCTTGCCCATCATTGCCCGTACCTGCGCACTCCCCACGCACACTAGCGGCCTCGCACCTGCGACTCTTTCTTCTGCAGGTGCGAAAATAGCAGTAGCAGTAACTTCAGCTACATTTTCAAACTTTGACAAATTCATTAACCACCCGGAATCACCTCGAGGCTCTCGGGACCTCAATCAAAAATTCCAACAAGTCATATATCAATGTACCAACTTAGTCGAACCTTCAAATCACTCAAAACAACATCAAATCATCAAATTACCCTCCAATTCAAGCCTAAGAACTTCTAAAATTTCAAATTCGACAACCGATGCCTAAACCAACCAAACCACGTCCAAATGACCTCAAATTTTGCACACACACCACAAATGACACTACGAACGTACTCCAAATTCCGGAATTCCATTCCGACCTCGATATCAAATTTTCCACTGCCGACCAAAATCGCCAAATTTCCAATTTCGCCAATTCAAGCCTAATTCTACCACGGACCTCCAAATCACATTCCGGACGCACTCCCAAGTCCAAAATCACCTAACGGAGCTAACGGAACCATCAAAATTCAAATCCGAGATCGTTTACATATAGGTCAACATCCACTTGACTTTTCCAACTTAAGTTTCTACTTAAGAGACTAAGTGTCTCAATTCACTCCGAAACAACTCTGGTCCCGAACCAACTAACCCGATATAACATAGTATAGCTGAATAACACAAAAAGAAGTAGAAATGATGAAAATGGGGCTATAACTCTCGAAATGACCGGCCAGGTTGTTACATCCTCCCCCTCGTAAACATCCGTTCGTCCTTGAACGGGTCTAGAAACATACCAGGAGTCTCGAATAGGCATGGATATCTGCTCCACATCTCCCGCTCAGTCTCCCAAGTGGCCTCCTCCACAGGGTGACCTCTTCATTGCACCTTCACTGAAGCTATATCCTTTGACCTTAACCTTCTAACCTGCCGATCCAAAATAGCCACCGGCTCCACATCATAAGTCATATCACCCTCCAACTAAACTGTGGTAAAATCCAAAACATGGGACAGATCTCCAATATACTTCCGGAGCATGGAAACATGAAACACTGGATGCACATTCGACAAGCTGGGTGGCAAGGCAAACTTATAAGCCACCTCTCCTATCCTCTGAAGCACCTCAAAAGGCCCAATAAACCGGGGGCTCAACTTGCCCCTCTTCCCAAACCTCATAAAACCCTTCATGGGTGACACCTTCAGCAAAACCTTCTCCCCAACCATAAAAGACACATCACAGACCTTCCTATCTGCGTAGCTCTTCTGCCTAGACTGCACCATGCGAAGCCACTCCTGAATCAATTTCACCTTATTTAATGCATCCTGGACCAAGTCTGTACCTAAGAGCCTAGCATCACCGGCTCAAACCATCCAACTGGAGATCTACACCTCCTCATATTTAAAGCCTCGTACGGAGCCATCTGAATACTCGACTGATAACTGTTGTTATATGCAAACTCCGCGAGTGGTAGGAATTGGTCCCATGAACCCCAAAAGTAAATGACACAAGCACGCAATATATCCTCCAATATCTGAATAGTGCGCTCTAATTGCCCGTCCGTCTGAGGGTGAAAAGATGTGCTCAACTCAACCTGAGTACCCAACTCTCGCTGCACGGCCCTCCAAAACTGCAATGTGAATTGAGTACCCCTATCTGAAATGATGGAAACTGGGACACCTTACAGGTGAATGATCTCTCGGATGTAAATCTCAGCCAACCGCTCTGAAGTGCGCGGACTTGGTCAGCCGATCCACAATAACCCAAATAACATCGAACTTCCTCGAAGTCCGTGGGAGCCCAACTACAACATCCATGGTGATCCGGTCCCACTTCCACTCTGGGATCTCTAATCTCTGAAGCAAGCCACCCGGTCTCTGATGCTCATACTTAACCTGCTGACAGTTGAGACACCGAGCCACAAACCCAACTATATTCTTCTTCATCCGCCTCCACCAATAGTGCTGCCGCAAAACCTGGTACATCTTCGCGGCACCCGGATGGATGGAATATCGCGAGCTGTGGGCCTCCTCAAGAATCAACTCTCGAAGCCCATCTACATTAGGCACACATATCCGGCCCTGCATTCTCAGCACGCCGTCATCACCAATAGTCACATGCCTAGCATCACCTCTCTGAACCCTATCCTGAAGAATGAGCAAGTGGGGGTCATCATACTGATGCTCCCTTATACGGTCATGTATAAAGTGTTTGACTAAGCTTGTCATCAATTTATAAACCAATATCATCTCTTTTCCATATCGTTTGTACCTGTGCCTTACTTTAAAGTTGCTTATACTCCTTTCTGTCTCAATCTTCCCATCTTTTCGTTGTTAAGTAACTGTGCTTTCGACTTAGTGCTTTACCACCTCGTCTCTCCCCTTTGGGAAATAGTTCAATGTTTTACACTTGAAGTCCTACTCGCCTTTCTGCCTTCCGTAGGTCCGTATTCCTAGTAGCTTACGATTGACTTATGTGTAACCATTCTTCCTTTGAGACAATTTATAGGGGTCCATATAAGTAGCGAGTCTTACTTTCTTGCTAGCATTCCTTCTTTCAATGAGTTGAACTTTAGTTCACGTGGCTTGTCAATGAGATCTTTATAAATTTCTTTCAAGGTTCTTCTCCCACTAATCCTCTTCCTCCTTCTGCTCATTCACTCATTCTATCACTGTAATGCTAGCTAGTGTGATAGTCCTTTGAATCTCTAATGAATACCTTAGTTCTAGGTCATCCTAAGTCATCCACCGATATCGGCACCTTGCATCTGTATGGTTAAATTGACCTTTCGGTAATTCCCGCTAAAATTACTAATCCACTTTTAATACAAATATGGACAACACTGCTTTATAATCTCAGAGCTCACTTGCCTACAAATCTTATTTGTCACGACCCTAATTTCTTTCGGTAGGATGTCGTGATGGCACCTAGTCTCTACGACTAGGTAAGCCTAACAAATTATAATAACTTGGCAGAAACAATTATCAAAATAATAAAACAAAGCTGAATAACTGATATAACCTTCCGATACAAAACATAATCTCAACAATACGCTCCCCAAAATCGGTGGAGCTGAGTCATAAGCTCTATAGAGTAAAACTAGGATAACTACGACATCACTGTCTGAAAGAACTACAATAGTAAACAGAAAAAAAAAGGGAAGGTGACTTCCAGGCCTGCGGAGGTGGAGCACGTAGACCTTGACGTCTCCCAAGCAGCAACTCAATCAAATCTAGCGTCGGACACGGGCAGACGTACTTAGATCTGCACAAAAATATGCAGAAGCATAGTATGAGTACACCACAACGGTACCCAGTAAGTATGAAGCCTCACTCAGTAGAGCAGTGATGAGGACAGGTCAAGACACCTACTAGGATATACATAAACAGTATGAAAATATAATACGGATATATAATGGAAAAAATGGAGAAATACTGATACGAAACAAGATAGTAACATGAACTAATACTGGAAATTAAACATGAAAATAGCATAAAAGAAGCAACTAAAGAGAACTACAATGATCATATACGGACAACAACTACTAGAACAATATAGATTGAAACAACAAGAAATGTTCCCACAAAAACACTTTGCAACATGAAATAAACAGCAAGAATCACAACGAGGTACCGCCTCGTGTTTAATGGAATCGCAATCGAGGTATCGCCTTGTATAATCAAGAATCACAATCGAGGTACCGCCTCATATTCACATTTCTCAATTTCAATCACAATCTTTACTTATACCCCGCGTGAGCCTTACATTTGAAATAGGTTTTAAAAACAGTTTTCCCGAAATAACTACACACACTTTATCCTACCTTATGACGCTGTGTGGCTTCACGTAGTTCTCCTACAAGCAACACGCACATAAGTCCCAACTTATACCGCCGCATGCATATCAAGCCCAAACCTTATATCGCCGCACGTGGGTTAATATCACAATTCAAAAGAACTCGCACCACATGTGCCCATATATCATAATTTGCCAACAATCCACAATATCAATGTTTCCACAACAAAAGTCCACGACTCCACCACAATGGGTAAAAGAATTTCAACAACAACAATGAATGAAAAATGCTCAAAAGGAAGATGTTTCAACAATAACAATTTTGCTTCAACGTGATATGACTTTCACAACTTCAACACCAATAACTCAACAATGAGAGACAATGCATAGCCACAATATTAAATAAGAAACTTACAATGGAAGAGATAATGTCCAGCAATGACTTCAATTAATGGGAATCAACAATGAAAGAAATAACATAAACAATAACATCAAATAATGGTAATCAACACAGAAAGAGGTAACATGAACGACGATTTAATTAATGATAATCAACAATGAAAGAGATAACATGTATAATGACTTCAAATAATGATAATCAACAATGAAGAGATAGCATGTAACAATAAAAGAGACACCAAGTTCAACTACAGCATGAGAGCCAATTATCAATTAGGAGGTAGAACAAGTGTTAATAAAATCATTTAAAGCATTTAAGGATAGGCTAAAAAAAGTAAGATTAGATTGACTAAGAGAATTTAGAACATGATATGGTATTTCAATTAAATCAT
This sequence comes from Nicotiana tomentosiformis, assembly GCF_000390325.3. NCBI lineage: Eukaryota > Viridiplantae > Streptophyta > Magnoliopsida > Solanales > Solanaceae > Nicotiana > Nicotiana tomentosiformis. The sequence goes on from NC_090817.1 coordinate 56,809,255, forward strand.
GGAAATAGTTTAAGTAGCCTAAACCGGACAAATACCACGTACAACCCGTGTACCCACTCGTCACCTTGCGTACACGGATTTCACTTAGCACAATTGAATCAAACAATACCAATCCTAAGTTGTAGTTCTCCCACATGAAGTTAGGAAAGACACTTACCTCAACTAGGCCAAATCAATACTCGAAAAATAGCTTTTTCCTTAAAATCTGCCTCCACACAGCTCAAATCTAACCAAAATCAACTTAATATCATCAAACTATGTTGGGGAATTCAATTGGATAGGTAAATCTAAGATCTTTACACTTTTCCCAAAAGGTCAACAAAAGTCAACCCGGGGCTCGCCCGATCAAAACCCGGGTCCAATGGTAGATTCCATCTACCCATGACCCCATGAGTTAATATATGTGATTAGTTTCAAAATCCGAGTCCAAATCAATTCTCAAAACTCAATTTCTTGTTTTTCAAAAACTTGACAAAGTTTCACAACTTACACTTTGATTCACATGATTTTGATGTTAAAATCTAAGATATATTGATGGAATATGATTAGAAATGGATTATAATCACTTATCCATGGTTTGTAGGTGAAAATCCCCTCTCCAAATCGTCTCCTACCGAGTCTAGGGGTACAAAAATGAGAGAATGAGTTCAAAAATCCCGTTTCCCTGCCCTTTAACCAGTTGCATATGTCGCATTTGCCACACAGGGTTCGCATTTGCAAACCCTCACAATTGCAGACCAAGGCTCGCATTTGCGAACACTGACAGCCTCATGAACAAATGTTCGTAATTGCGAACCAAGGCAAAATATGGCTGACTTTGCAAATGCAAGGGTGATGTCGCAATTGCGACAACTGAGCCCCCACTGTCGCCTTCACAATTGCGATGCTGGTGTTCGCAATTGCGATACCTGAGCACCATCAACACAAGCAGTCAAATTTCAATTCAAAACCATTCCAGAACATGTCCGAAACTCATTCGAGCCCTCAGGGCTCCAACCCAAACATCCAAACAAGTCTAAAAACATCATACATACTTGCTCGCGTAATCAAAACACAAAAATAATATCTAAAACTACGAATTGAACACTAAAACGCATGAATTCCAAAGTAAAGTTCAATAATTTCTAAAATTACAACTAAACGTCCGAATCTTATCAAATTAACTCCAAACGACAACAAATTATGCAGACAAGTTCTGCATATCATAACAGACGTATTCCATGTCCCAAAATAAAATTCCGAGATCGATAGCTAAAAGTCAACCTACAATCAAAGTTTTCAATTTCAAATTGCCAAATTTCGGCAAATCAACATAAATTGACCTACGGACTTCCAAAATCAATTCCAGGCATATGCCCAAGTCCAAAATCACGATACGAAGCTATCGGAGCCATTAAAAACACATTTCTGGGGTCGTTTTCACAAAAGTCAAAGTTTGGTTAATATTTTCTAATTTAAACTTCTAAGTCAAGAATCAAGGGTCTAAATCAACCTGAAAGCTTCCCGAAACGAAACTAACCAACCCCGTAAGACATAAAATCATAAACACACATGTTTGAAGAAATAAAAGGGGTAACAAGGCGCAATTACACAAAATGACTGATCGGGTCGTTACATTCTCCCCCTCTTAAAACAAACGTTCCTTCTCGAACGTGCATAAGGACATACCTGAAGTGGTGAATAGATGAGGATAACGACTCCACATGTCGTGCTCAGTCTCCAAGATTGCCTCCTCGACTAGATGAACCCTCCATTGAACCTTTACTGAAGCAATACTCTTTGATCTCAACTTCAAGACCTGTCGGTCCAAGATAGCCACAGGCTCCTCAATATAAGTCAAATCCTTGTCCAATTGGACTGTGCTGAAGTCTAGAACATGAGATGGATCACCGTAATACTTCCGGAGCATAGAAACATGGAACACTGGATGAACCGCAGATAAACTAGGTGGCAAGGCAAACTTGTATGCCACCTCCCCAATCATCTCAAGGATCTCAAAAGGTCTGATATACCTAGGTCTCAACTTGCCCTTCTTCCCGAACCTCATCACACCCTTCATGGGTGAAACCCTGAGCAAGACTGGCTCTCCAACCATGAATGCAACATCGCGAATCTTCTGATCCGCATAACTCTTCTGTCTAGATTGGGCTGTACGAAGTCGATCCTGGATCATCTTGACCTTCTCCAAAGCATCTCAAACTAGATTCCTGTCTAATAATTTAGCCTCTCCGGGATCAAACCACCCAACTAGAGAACGACAACATCTCCCATATAGGGCCTCATAAGGAGCCATCTGAATACTCGATTGGTAGCTGTTGTTGTAGGCAAACTCCGCAAGTGGCAAGAACTGATCCCAAGCACCCCCAAAATCCATAATGCAAGCACGAAACATATCTTCCAATATCTGAATAGTGCGCTCGGACTGTCTATCCGTTTGAGGGTGAAATGTTGTGCTCAACTCAACCCGCGTGCCTAGCTCACGCTGTACAGCTCTCCAGAAGCGCGATGTGAAATGTGTACCCCGATCAGAGATGATAGATACCGGTATGCCATGAAGTCATACAATCTCGCGGATATAGATCTGAGCTAGTTGCTCAAAAGAATAGGTAGTCACTACCGGAATGAAATGAGCCTACTAGGTCAACCCGTCCACAATCACCCATACCACGTCAAACTTCTTCTGAGTCTGTGGGAGCCCAACAACGAAGTCCATGGTGACACACTCCCATTTCCACTCAGGAATCTCAAGTCGCTGAAACAAATCACCCGAAAGTTGATGCTCATACTTCACCTGCTGACAATTTAGGCACCGAGCTACATACTCCACTATGTCTTTCGTCATTCTCCTCAACCAGTAGTGCTGCCTTAAGTCCTAATACATCTTAGAGGCACCCGAATGAATTGAATACTACGAATTGTGGGCCTCCTAAAGAATCAATTCACGCAACCCATCCACACTGGGCACACATAATCAGCCCTGCATCTGCAATACATCGTCATCCCTAATAGTAACCTCCTTGGCATCGCCATGGTGAACCGTGTCCTTGAAGACAAGTAAGTTGGGGTCGTCATACTAATGCTCTCTAATATGGTCATATAGAGAAGACCGAGAAACCACGCAGGCAAGAACTCGACTAGGCTCCGAAACATCCACTCTAACAAACTGGTTGGCTAAGACCTGAACATCCAATACTAATGGCCTCTTTGCTACCGGTAGATATGCTAAACTACCCAAACTCTCCGCCTTTCGACTCAACGCATCGGCCACCACATTGGCCTTTCCGGGATGATATAAAATGGTGAGAGCATAGTCTTTAAGCATCTCTAACCATCTCCACTACCGCAACTTAAGATCTTTCTGTTTGAACAGATGTTGTAGACTCTGGTGGTCGGTAAAGACCTTACAAGGAATACCATACAAATAATGTTGTCATATCTTCAATGCATGAACAATGGCTTCCAGCTCTAAGTCGTGGACTGGACAATTCTTCTCATGGGTCTTCAGCTATCGAGATGCGTAGGCAATCACCCTATTGTCTTGCATCAACACCATGCCAAGGCCAATACATGACGCATCACAATATACAGTATAGGACGCCGAGCCTGTAGGCAACACCAACACTGGGGTTGTAGTCAAAGCAGTCTTGAGCTTTTGAAAGCTTGCCTCACACTCCTCGAACTATTTGAAAGGAGCACCCTTCTGGGTCAATCTGATCATAGTTGCAGCTATAGATAAGAAACCTTCTATGAAATGATGATAATACCCGGCCAAACTAAGGAAACTCCAGATCTCAGTGGCTGAAGACGGTCTGTGCCAACTCTGCACTTCTTCAATCTTTTTCAGATCTACCTTGATCCCCTCACTTAACACCACATGACCCAAAAACGCCATCGAATAAAGCTAGAATTCACACTTTGAGAATTTTGCATACAACATCTTCTCTCTCAAGGTCTGGAGCACGATCCTTGAGTATTTCTCATGATCTTCCTCACTGTGGGAGTACACCAAGATATCGTCAATAAAAACAATGACGAATGAATCAAGATAAGGCTGGAATACATTGTTCATCAGGCGCATAAATGTTGTTGGGGCATTGGTCAGCCCAAATGACATCACAAGTATTAGTGACCAAACCGAGTCTTAAAGGTAGTCTTCGGAATATCCAAATCCCGAATCTTCAGCTGATGATAACCTGACCACAAATCAATCTTTGAGAACACTCTAGCACCATGTAGCTGATCAAATACGTCATTAAAATTTGGCATTGGATATCTGTTCTTCACTGTAACCTTGTTCAACTACTGATAATCAATACACATGCGTATAGAACCATCCGTCTTATTTAGAAACAAGACCGAAGCACCCCAAAACAACACACTAGGCCGAATGAAACACTTATCAAGAAACTCTTGCAACTGCCCCTTCAACTCTTTCAGCTCCGCTAGGTCCATACGATATGGTGGAATAGAAATGGGCTGGGTGCTCGGCAACAAGTCAATGCCGAAATTGATATCCCTATCGGGCGGCATGACCGGTAGATCCACTTGAAATATATTCGGGAAGTCTCTCACTACCGGAACTGACTCAAAGGTAGGTGTATCAGCACTGGCATCTCTCCTAAAGGCTACATAAGTATCACACCCCTTATCAACCATCTGTTGAACCTTTTGAAATGATACAACCCTGCTAGGAACATAATCTAATTCACCCCTCCACTCTAACTGTGGCAAACCTGGAATAGCTAACGTCAGAGTCTTGGCATGATAATCTAGAATAATATGATAGGGCGACAACCAATCCATTCCCAAGGTAACATCAAAGTCTACTATACTAAATAACAATAAATCAACTCTGGTCTCAAAACCACCAATAATAATTAAACACGACTGATACACACGGTCCACAACTATAGAATCTACCACAGGCGTGGACACATAAACATATGAACTCAAAGAATCATAAGATATATCCAAAAATGGAGCAAAGTAAGATTACACATATGAATAAGTGGATCGCGGATCAAATAAGACTGATGCATCTCTATGGCAAACTAGAACCATACTTGTAATGACTGATTCTGAAGAAACTGCGTCCATCCTACCCGAAAAACCATAGAATCTGGCCTAGCCTCCCCCTCTAGGGCAACCTCTACCTACCCGTCCCCCACCCCTAGTTGGCTATGTAGATGGAGCGGCAACTAAGGCAGCAATCATAACCTAGGAAGTCTGTGGACCTGACTGAATCCATAGAGCCTGAGTAGCCTGTGGAGGTGCACTTCTCCTGAGTCTGGGGCAGTCTTTAACCATGTGGCGAGTGTCACCACACTCAAGGCAACCTCTCGGTGGGTGTGGCAGCTGGGACTGGCTCGGGCGTGGTCGGCTAGACTGGCCGCTGAAGGTACCCTGTGCAGGAGGTGCACTAGAAAGTGGTTGAGCAATATGTTCAACCTGAGACCTTGGAACAATCAGAGCACTACTATAAGCTGGAAGTGCTTAATGAACTGGATAGCTCACACAGCTTCTACTATGACAGGTTGTAGCTGCAACGTGACCACCACTGAATCCTCCAATACCTCGAGGCCTCTTGGCCTCCATATCATCTCTCTCAAGGCCCCAATATCCTCCAACCTTCGTGCAATCTCAACCACCTGCTGATATAGAGTATCTGTCTCTAACTCTCTAGCCATGCTGAATCTAATACTGTAGTTGAGCCCCTTGATAAATCGACGGACTCGCTCTCTGACCGTAGAAACCAAGGCAGGTGCATGTCTAGACAAATCACTAAATCAGACAGCGTACTCTGACACTGTCATAGTACCCTGGCGCAGCTACTCAATCTCCACGCGCCATGCATCCCGAAGGGTCTGAGGAACAAACTCTATCAAGGATAACTTTGAAAACTGAGTCCATATAAGTGAAGCTGCCTCGGCTGAGCCCTCCTCGTACACTCGCCACCCCTTATATGCCGCTCCGGATAGCTGGAAGGTAGTAAAAGCAACCCCACCCGTCTCCACAATACCCATAGTATGGAGAATATGGTGGCACACATTAAGAAAACCGTGTGCATCCTTTGAAGCTAAACCACTAAAAGTAGGAGGGTGATACTTTTTGAACCTCTTGAGACTAAGCATTCCTCCTAAGATGTTGCTGCCCTAACCACAAGTTGAACTTGAGCAATAGGCTGTTTGGGTATAACCTCTAGGACCTGATCAACCTGGATCCGTTGCTCCTCCAACAGTGCATGTCCTCACCATCTGTGAGAGAATAGAAAGTCAAAGATTAGTTTTTAAAGTCAACCAATTCGCACGATAAGGAATCAAAGAAGTGAAGTTTTCCTAACAGTTCCGTAGCCTCTCAAAGATAGGTACAGATGTCTTCGTACTGATCCACAAGACTCTACTAAACCTGCTTATGAATCGTAACACCTATGAACCAAAAGTTCTGATATCAACTTATCACGACCCCAATTTCCATGTGTAGGATGTCGTGGTGGCACCTAGTCTCTACGACTAGGTAAGCCTAAAAAATAATAATAACTTGGCAAAACCAATTGTCAAAATACTAAAACAAAGCTGAATAAGTAATATAACCTTCCGATACAAAACATAATCTCAATAATACGGTCCCCAAAATCGGTGGAACTGAGTCATAAGCAGTATAGAGTAAAACTAGGATAACGACTACATCAATGTCTCAAAGAACTACAATAGTAAACATAATAAAAGGGAAGGTGACTCCGAGGCCTACAGACATGGAGCAAGTAGACCTTGAAGTCTCCCACGTAGCAACTCAATCAACTCTAGCATCAGGCCCGGGTAGACATACCTGAATTTGCACAAAAATGTACAGAAGCGTAGTATGAGTACACCACAATTGTACCTAGTAAGTATGAAGCCTAACCTCAATAGATTAGTGACGAGTCCAGGTCAAGACACCTACTAGGATATACATAAGCAGTATGAAAATGTAATAAAAATATATAATGGAAAAATGGAGAAATACTGATACGAAACAAGATAGTAACGTGAACTAATACCGGAAATTAAACATGGAAATAGCATAAAAGAAGCAACTAAAGAGAACTACAATGATCATATACAGACAACAACTGCTAGAACAATAAAGAATGGAACAACAAGAAATATTCACACCAAAATTTTTTGCAACATGAAATAAACAGCAAGATTCACAATGAGGTACCACCTCCTGATTAATGAAAGCACAACTGAGGTACCGCCTAGTATAATCAAGAATAAAAATCGAGGTACCACCTCGTATTCACATTTCTCAATTTTAATCACAATCTTTCCTTATACCGTCGCGTGAGCCTTACATTTGAAATAGGTTTTAAAAATAGTTTTCCTGAAATAGCTATACGCACTTTAGCTCACCTTATGACATCGCGTGGGTTCACGTAGTTCCCCTACAAGCAACACACACACACAAGTCCCACCTTAGACCGATGCATGCACATTAACCCCAAACCTTATACTGCCGCATACGAGTCAATATCACATTACAATAATAACTCACACTACATGTGCCCATATATAACAATTTACCAACAATCCACAATATCAATATTTTAACAATAATAGTCCACCGCTCCACTACAATAGGTACAAAAATATCAACAACAATAATGAATGAAAAATTCTCAAAAGGAAGATGTTTCAACTATAACAATTTTGCCTCAACATGATAGGGCTTTCACAAATTCAACACCAATAACTCAACAATGAGAGATAATGCATAGCCACGATGTTAAATAAGAATAACTCACAATGGAAGAGATAATGTGCAGCAATGACTTCAATTAATGGGAGTCAACAATGAAAGAGATAATATGAACAATAACTTCAATTAATGATAATCAACAATGAAAGAGATAACATGTATAATAACTTCAAATAATGATAATCAACAATGAAGAGATAGCATGTAACAATAAAAGAGACAACACGTTCAACTAAAGCATGAGAGCAAATTATCAATTAGGAGGTAGAACAAGTGTTAACGAAATCATTTAAAGCATGTAAGGATAGGCTAACACAAGAAAGAATAGATTGACTAAGATAACTTAGAACATGATATGGCATTTCAGTTAAAGCATGGAAATATTCTAAGTAGCCTAAAATGGACAAATACCACGTACAACCTATTTACCCACTCGTCACCTTGTGTACACGGAATTCACTTAGCATAATTGCATTAAACAATACCAATATTAAGGGGTAGTTCCCCCACACAAAGTTAGGCAACGCACTTACCTAAACTAGGCCAAATCAACACTCGAAAATAGCTTTTCCTTTAAAATCCTCCTCCACATGGCTCAAATCTAACCAAAATTGACTTAATATCATCAAACAATGTTAAGAAATTCAATTTCAATAGATAAAGCTAATATATTTACACTTTTTCCAAAAAGACAACAAAATTCAACACAGTTCGCCAAGGAATTTAAAGTTTTGTGGTGACGAGGTAGACTTAAGTGTACGAAGGTAGTAGTTAATGGAGTTGATGGAAAAGTTTAGAAGAAGAAGACACTTCTGTGGTCTATTTCGCGACCATAGAACCATTCAACGGGCCGCATACCCATCGCAGAGTCGAGCAAAAAAATAGTTGAATTTTGAAAGTTATTTCGCGATCCATTATGCGATGGCATACCTATTTCGCGGTCCACACTTTTGTCGCTGAGTTAGCATGAGGAATTTCGTTGGGCAATTTTGTGGTCCATTCTGCGGCCGCATAAGTGGTCTGTGAACCACAGACCTAACCGCAAACCGGTCCAGGCCATCTCAGTTTTTGGCTTAATATCATCAAACAATGTTAAGAAATTCAATTTCAATAGATAAAGCTAATATATTTACACTTTTTCCAAAAAGACAACAAAATTCAACACAGTTCGCCAAGGAATTTAAAGTTTTGTGGTGACGAGGTAGACTTAAGTGTACGAAGGTAGTAGTTAATGGAGTTGATGGAAAAGTTTAGAAGAAGAAGACACTTCTGTGGTCTATTTCGCGACCATAGAACCATTCAACGGGCCGCATACCCATCGCAGAGTCGAGCAAAAAAATAGTTGAATTTTGAAAGTTATTTCGCGATCCATTATGCGATGGCATAGCTATTTCGCGGTCCACACTTTTGTCGCTGAGTTAGCATGAGGAATTTCGTTGGGCAATTTTGTGGTCCATTCTGCGGCCGCATAAGTGGTCTGTGAACCACAGACCTAACCGCAAACCGGTCCAGGCCATCTCAGTTTTTGGCATCGCTTTTGCGGTCCATTTTGTGGGCCGCATATCTGTTATGCGGTCCATTATGCGACCGTAGACTTGAGTTCAGAGGGTCTATTTTTCTATTTTTATAACCCGACCCCATTTTGATAAATAACCTTTGGGGCTCATTTTGAAGCGAATGTTTGATGATTCTAGAGAGAGGTAAGAGTGCCTTAGAGAGAGAAGGAGAGGACCTAGCATTCTAATCATACATTCTTGCCTCATATCTTCAAGAATCATGGAAGCCACTCACTAGACCACCATCTATCCGGGTAAGTTCTTGTCCTACATTATCCATGCAAATTTGCTTAGGATCTAAGTATGTTGTGGGGTTGGAGATAGGCCATGCATGTACCAATAGGAGGTAGTATATGGGGTTGTTAAACTATATCGGGTGGTTTCTTGTTGAAATTGGTTAAGGGAGGAAGGGATTACCATTGTAGATCCTTGCATTCAATTTTTCATAATAGGTATTTGACAAAATTTCTAAGAGAGCTATACCATGAGAACCCCTCTAATTATTATCCTATTTCCACTATCTTCCTATAGATTGATATTGCTAGAAGTGTTGGGACGTTGTAGTAACTTAAGAAATCTCAATCAAGGTATGTTGGCTAAACTTCTCTCTAGAGTCGAATTCCATGATGATTCCGTAAATTTCAAGTATGGTTGACCCAAGTTCCTGAATCCCATGTTACGGGTTGTTCCTAATAAATTCGATTATTCTAAACAAGTGTTGTGTTGAAAAATATATGAACTCAAAACATGTTCCAATTGCTCCTATCTTATCATGATCTCTTTCGAGAATGAGTTCAAGTAAGGGTGGTGTATTAAAATGTTATCACTTCAACTAGTGTTTCAAATGAAAGTCGATTATGCTTAACTTGGAAAGAAAACCCATTGTGCTTAAGACTCATATTGCCAATATACATGTCTTAGGTCTTGATTCCAAATGCCCTTAATTGTTGATAACCTATGATAATGTTTGGAAGTGAAAGAAGTGAGGGTCAGATATAAAATGTGGCCATGGTTGTTGTAACTAGTGCATTTGAGTTGAATTTGTGTTTCAATTATAAATCACCATTCTCACCTTTATAAATATTTTCCAATGTGATTTGAGTTCTTACATACTATTGAATTGAAATTGTGTATTGCCCTTTTGGAAAAAAGTATTCTAAGAATAATTGGTGCATCACTCGTTTATGATTTTAACTTGTGCTTCAATTGCTAGTCATTTTGCTCCATTCTTTGGAAAGGAATCTATTGTGTTTAAAACATTCATTACTAGTGAACCTAAAGTCGTGATTTCCGGAATATTCTATATGTTGATGTTTATGATGATGATCCTTGAAAGTAAAGAAATGAAAGTATGGAATATGAAATACGACCAACGTACCATGAATGAAGAATCATATGTATGGCCAATAGAGCCAAGGAAATAATGATGTTGTGAATGGTTGAAAGTACTAATGAAGCTATATATAGCGTGAAAGGTTATGAGGTGAATATATTTGTGCTTCTATTTCCCTTGTGTGCAAACAAAATATTTTTGGGAGTATCATTAGCGAACCGAGGAAGGGTGGGTAGGCCCACACCAGAAACTACACGTTCCGGTGTAGGAGTTGATTGTGATTATTCCCCTTATTTGGGATGAGATTGATGTGTTGAGATTATTTCTCTTAATTGGCATGAGATTGTTGGTATCCATGGATTTGATGTCGACTCACATGACATATGTGGGGAGACGACCTAGCCGGTCGAGTGGTGATCAGACGCCATGTTGCGCGCATGGTGGTTCCTACTCTTGCTAACACCTTTCTTTCTTTCACATCACATGTCAATTCACATTGTTCGTGGAGAGACAGCTTAACCGATTGGGCCGATATCGGACTCCGTGCTAAAAACACGGTAGTATATCAGTGATAATGATCTCCCATCCAAAAATAACATTACTTTAGTATTTTAAAAATTGTTATGTTTTAACTTAGAATTTGGGTATCGTTGAATATTATTTGCTACTTTCATGATTATTCCCTTCTTATATTGGCATCCTATTTTGAAAGAGGACATTTATCTTTACATACTAATAATATTCCACATGTACTAATGTTCATTTTGCCGGGGGTGCTGCATCGTCAATGGATGCAGGTGGTTTATCAGCAGGCAGATTTGATCTTCATTAGTAGTTACTCTATTCAGCAGGTTTTGGTGAGCCCTACTCTGTTCCGGGCCTTATGTCACTTAACGTTGTACATTATGTTTTGAGGTATAGCTGAGGCCTTGTCGCCGACACTTCCATACTACTCTTTTATTGTACTTAGAGGCTCCGTAGAAATGTTGCGGGTGGTGTTCAATGTTGGGTTATGAACTAGAAGTGTTGTTATTTGGTAAACATATTTTCCCTCATAATTATGAACTTGTAATATTTTAGAAACTGTAAAATAAATATCCTTTGAGTAATGGAAAAGAATGTGGAACATTTTACACTTCTAATGCTTACCTCTTGTTATTGGGTCTTATATTGTTAATGGGCAAGGTTGGGTAGAAGGCATCTAGTATGCTTGATTAACTGGGGTATCTCGGTTGAGCATCCGTCGCGTTCCCCGTAGTTGGGGCGTGACACGGTTAAAACCCGGGTACAATTGTAGATTTCGTCTACCCATGACTCTATGAGTTCATATATGTGATTATTTTCAAAATCCGAGTCCAAATCGACTCTCAAAACTCAATTTTATTATTTTTCAAAAACATGACAAAGTTTCACAAATTTTTGCTTTGATTCACATGATTTTGATGTTAAACTCTAAGATATGTTGATGGAATATGATTACAAGTGGATTAGAATCACTTACCCAAGGATTGTAGGTGAAACACTCCTCTCCAAATCGCCTTCTACCGAGTCTAGGGTTCAAAAATGAGAGAATGAGTTCAAAAATCCCGTATCCAAGCCCTTTAACCAGTCGCAGATATCGCATTTGCGACACAGGGTTCACATTTGCGAACCCTCACAATTGCGGATTAGGTCTCGCATTTACGAACCCTGAAAGCCTCATGAAACCTCACATTTGTGAGAAAGGATTCGTAATTGTGAAGCTAGGAGTTTAGAAAATGCAAACAAATGTTCGCAATTGTGAACCAATGAAAAATTTGGCAGACTTCGCAAATGCGAAGGTGATATCGCAATTGCGACAAATGAGTCCCCATTGTCACCTTCGCAATTGCAATGCTGGTGTTACACTCCATGTTTTGGTCCGTGAAAGTGCGTCATAAGTAAATTGATGGAAGCTCGGAAAATGAGATGTTACATCCTGCATTTTCGTACGTTAAAGTTTCGTCGTAAGTTAATCGACGTAAGTTCATGGATGAGGTTATTTTGAGATTATAAGCATTATGCTATTTCAAACAAGTGATGAGTAATTCGTGAAGGAGAGAGGGTAAGCAAGTCAAAGAAAATGAGTTTCATCGAAGTTTGGCAATTTGGGATAAAATACGGTCCAAGTTATAATACCCCGTATTTATGGACTAGTACCCTACAAGGTACCACATGACCATGATAGTAAGGTGTATAAGGTGTATTAAAGTGAGTAGTATTTTAAGTAATTTGAGATAATTCTTAATTATATGGGTAATTGATTAATTGTTGGATTAGTGGGGAATTACCAAGTTAATTAAGAAAATTGGTAATTAGTTAAGACATTTTGGATAAAATTATTGAAGCCCAACGTGGCAGCCCACTATGCCTATATAATGACTCTTGAATTATGTGGTAAGGTGGCCTAATTAGAGGCCTTTAGGCAAGGATGAGTCATTCAAGTGGGGCCCACTCAATAAGATAAAAATTCAATCTTCATAATTCATTAAAGGGAGATGGATTAAGAGATACAACAAAGTGTTTATATGAAATCTTCAACAAGGTAACGGGTGGATCTCCTAACTTTAAGAGATCTTCTAATCTCATTTAAAGTATGATGCTAAGCTTAATGAGATATTTGTTTGGTAATGTTAAGCTTACAGATGGAGTTCAAGCAATTTTCTTGAAACTTCATGATATGATAAAGCGTGAGATTGGCGATTCTAGGGGATTACGGTGCAATCTTTCTCAAGAATATCATACGGATTTTTCTCTACTTCGATCCACCGTTATGTGATTTGTCGCAATTGACGTGTGTTATAAGGATTGTCAAGAGAATCGGCCCAGGTATGTTAAGACTAAGACCTTCCTTCATTTTGGCATGATCTCGTAATTACATGTGTTTGATAACGAGGCATAAAGAGAAGTTCATACTCCCGAATTTATATTCACTATCCTAGACTCATAAGTTATAGTATTCTCCCTTATCGGGACTTTATATTCAATTGAGTATTGTCTTCTTCTAGTCAAGAGAGCAGAAGGTCTATATATATATATATATATATATATATATATATATATATATATATATATATACAGTATTACAGTATTTTCACCACCATCGAGCTATAATCGGTGGGCAGGCCCCTATTAGGCAACCTCTGATCAGATGGTAAGTTATATACCGAGCCTACTGTGGCCGAGCGCCTATGAGCGAGCCCAGTTGGCCGAGATATAGAGCCTAGTATGGCCGAACGACTATGAGCGAGCCTACTACGGCAGAGCATTTATACATACCGAGCCTTTTAAGGCCGGAAAACTATTTTACTTACTATATTGAGAGAGTTGAGTCAATATCAGCAGGTAAGCATATCTTTAGATTATCTTTGACTCCCAATTACTTTCAGTTATTATATTATCAGTTCAGTTTTAGCTTTCAATTATTTGATTGCCTTACATACTCAGTACATTATTTTGTACTGACGTCCATTTTTTTGGGGACGCTACATTTCATGCCTGCAGGTATAGACAATCAGTTTGATGAGTCCTCATAGTAGACGAGGTTAGCATTTAGTGAAGGATCGTTAAGACTGCACCTCATTCGCAGTGCAGCCGAGTCTATGAGTCATCGTGTCAGGAGTTTGCTACAGACTAATGGGTTGGCCGGTACCCTATCCCATTTGACGTCTATTAGTCTTAGTGGCTTTGTAGACAGAGGTTCATTTTGTACAGTATGTCAGAGGCCTTGACGGCCCATATGTATTCATATTTTAGGAAAGATGGTTTATTGATACAGTGCTTTCCCACTTATAGTTATACATTACAAGTTGTGGCCATGTTGGCCCAGTTACCAATGATAGTACGACAAGAAAGATATATTATGTTGGTACTGGGTTGAGTAAGACGCCGGGTGCCCATCGTGGCCCTTCTGTTTGGGTCGTGACAAAAGTGGTATCAGAGCAGTTCTGTCCTAGGGAGTCTACAAGCCGTGTCTAGTAGAGTCTTGTTTATGGTTGTGTTGTGCACCACACTTATAAGCAGGAGGCTACAGGGCATTTAGGACTGTCAATCTTTCTTCTTACTCTAGATCGTGTGGTAGAGCTCAGTTGTAAGAATTCAAACTCCTAACATCTATGTTACACGTAATAAGATGATACCTATAACCAAAAGACAATTGGTAAGAGATTGCATGTGGTTGTGGAAGAGTTGAGTCAGAGAAACTCGATTTCGCATGATGCTTATGATGAGTAAATATAAGGTCTTCAATAGATCATGTGTACACTAAAACGTGTAAGCCTCTCGATAAGGAGCCTTAAGGCAAGAATATCTATCCACCCCTATGGTGAAAGGCAATGAGAGATTCAGAAGGTAGGTACAAGCTTCAACAAGTAAAAGGAGCAAGATGAGAAATGTACGAGGTACCCAGTTAATGAAGATCATCGATATTTTCAACTAAGGCAGAAAAATATAAGCATTGTGAGTTACCTTCAATAGTAACAGAGGTATGTATAATTGGCCACACCTATCTCAGTTATGCCCTATGGGAGCTAACTGATATGGTTTAAGAGAAGAATGGGATATCAGGAACCAACTGGGGTTAGAGTAACCCAAAATAATGGATGGATTGTTTGCGTTAGTTGACATTTTCGAAGGATATTGCAAATGTGCTAATAGATCTCCTTGTGAGACACCCAGATGGTACACTCTAGAATTGTACAGCTAGATATGAGTACTACAAAGATAGGCACTGGAAGCCTGGAAGGGATAAATATTTCCTTAGTGTGGCTCCCGTCCCTAGTAGAGGGAGATTGTTGGGCAACCCGAAGAGCCAGTGGATGGAGCAAAGGGAGTTAAAAGTAAAAGAATGTCTTATTGGAGTTTTCAAAATAAAGTGATAGACATAAATGTTAGAAGGGAAATAAGAAGAGAGTTAATGAAACATTATGAGTAAGATGTGATAAATGGATGACAACGGTACATCCAAATAAATGACAATGTTACAGAGTCTATAGTCAAGTGAAAGAAAAGACGAGAGGTGACAGGCCTTGAGACAACAAAAGAGTATAGTCCATAAAGTCATATCCTCATTTCGAGAAATATGTTCGTGACTCCAACGCGACTACCAGAAGAAAAAGTTAGACCCCGGAATAATAGAAATCGGTATGGGATGGTGAACAAGATAAACTAAACATGAATTAGGGACTGAGTGATTTGATAATGGTCGACATCATGGGAATTTCAGATTTCATTCTGGCGATAATAGAATGGACGACAGAAGAATAACCTTTAAAGGTCATTCAGGAAGACGCTTCCCTAAAGCAAGTAATGTGAACATAGTTAAGCTTAAGGGACTGTATGTGCCAGTTATACTAAGTGCCACCTTCGCGATCTTTGGAGTCTTTTCAAATCATCGATGACCCTTACTCGCCTTACGGCAATCCTTCTGTTCCTTTGCTAATAAAATTCCTTATTCGTGAGGGTGAGACTTAGTATAACTGGCACATATAGTCCCTTAAGCTTAAGTTTGCTCACATTGCTTGCTTTAGGGAAGCGTCTTCCTGAATGACCATTCTCTGAATTTCTCATGAATCTTCTTCTGTTGTCAACTCTATTATCGCCGGAATGAAATCTGAAATTCTCATGATGCTGACTATTATCCAATCACTCAGTCCCTAATTCATGTTTAGTTTATCTTGTTCACCAGCCCATACTGATTTCTATTATTCTAGGGTCTAACTTTTCCTTCCGGTAGTCTCGTTGGAGTCACGAACTTATTTCTTGAAATGAGGATATGACTTTATGGCCTATACTCTTTTGTTTTCTCAAGATCTGTCACCTCTCGTCTTTTCCTTCAATTGACTATAAACTCTGTAATACTGTTATCTTTTTGATCTATCATTGTCATCCATGTATCATATCTTACTCATAATACTTCATTAACTCTTTTCTTATTTCCCGCTAACATTTATGTCTATCACATTATTCTGAAAACTCGAACAAGACATTCTTTTGCTTTTAGCTCCCCTTTTCTCCATCCAGTGGCTCTTCGGGTTACTTAACGTTCACGCTCTACTAGGGACGCGAGCCATGCTATGGTAATATTTATCCCTTTCAGGCTTTCCGTGCCTATCTTTGATTTTTTTTTTCATGCTAATATTCACATCTAATTGTAACATTCTAGAGTGCACCATCTGGGTGCCTCACAAGGAGATCTACTAGCACATTTGCAATATCCTTTGGAAATGTTAGCTAACGCTAACAACCCATCCACCATTTTGGGTTACCCTAACCCCAGTTAGATCCTGATATCCCGCCTTCTCTTATACTACTTCTGTTAGCCCCCATAGGGCATAAATGAGATGGGTGTGGCCAATTATACATATCTCTGTTATTGTTGAAGGTAAATCAAAAGGCTTATATTCATTCCTCTACGATAATCTTCATTAGTTGGGTAGCTCGTACCCTTTTTCATCTTGTTTCTTTTACTTGCTGAAACTTGTATCTACCTTCCGATCCTCTTATTCCTTTTTACCGTAAGATTGGATAAATATTCTTGCCTTAAATCTCCTTATCAAGAACCTTACACATTTTAGTACACAGATGATCTATTGAAGACCGCACATTTTCTCATCACAAGAATCATGCAAAATCGAGTTTCTCTGACTCAACTCTTCCACAACTATATCTCTTATCAACTATTTTTCTAGATGTAGGCATCGTCGTATCATCAATAAGATAGAGTTTAGGAAATTGAGTTCTTACAACTGAGCTCTACCATACGATCTAGAGTAAGAAAAAAGAGTGACAGTCCTAAATACCCTGTAGCCTCCTACTTATAAGTGTGGTGCACGACACACCCATAAACAAGACTCTACTAGACATAGCTTGTAGACTCCCTAGGACAGAACTTCTCTGATACTACTTTTGACACGACCCAAACCGATAGGTCGCGATGGGCACCCGGTGCCTTACTCAACCGAGTACCAACATTACATATCATACTTATCGAACTTCATTGGTAAATGGGCCAAACAGACCGTCATGGGCTAACCAGAATAAACATAAGGGAATACTCAATTTAAGACGACCCAATCTGATATAAAAATTTATACATTTGACATACTGTCCTATAAAACCAAAACGATCACTCGTACACTGAACATAGGCCGACAAGGCCATACAATATTTCATATACATGATATATGTCTACAAACCTCTAATAATACATAATTGTCATAAAGTTCGGGACAGATCCCCACCATACCAAACAATACACATCTAAATCATACTGACCAAACAAGCAACTCCGGAGCAAATGGAGTGCAGCGACATCTTCCGCTGAGCTGATCACCTACTTTGAGGACTCTCGACCTGTCTATCGAGACCTGCAAGCATAAAATGCAGATTCCCCAGGAAAAAGGGATGTCAGTACAAATAATGTACCGAGTATGTAAGAAATGAAAATCAGTAAATAATAGACATGAGAGAAGCATGGAGTAAAAGACCCGACATGTACGTCTGCATAGCTCTTTGAATCATTTTATTTTTATAATGTCATGCATATGCATATAAATGTCATACCATCCATAGGTATATGCATTCATAACATCATCAAGCCTCTGAGGGCATCCCATCATATCATTTCGGCCACAGTGGGCAAATCATCAACGTATACCAGCTGATCAGGTGGTGGTGCGTATATAACGCCGTAACCTTTTCCATATCCCATTATATATATATATATATATATATATATATATATATATATATATATATATATATATATATATATATATATATATATATTTACGCGTATATAACTCCATCTGATCATGGGTCAATGTGCATGTATAAATGCATGAAATGCATATAAAACACGTTAATAAGATTTCTCGGATAAACTTTATCAAATACGTATTTTTCTGAGACCCATGAACAGAAGATATAATAGTAATTCACATGGGGAATCAATAACATAGACACCTCTAATACTTCTATGAATAGAGTCATTTATGAAGGTTGTGCATTTGCTCGTTTCGTTCGTGTCGTATAGATCATGCCAAAAGAAAGAAGGGATAGCCTTAACATACCTAAACCGATTCTCTTGACAATCCCTTTAACACCGTATTTTGTGACGAAACAAGTAATCGGCAAGATCGGAGTAGGAAAAAATCCGTATGATATTCTTGAGAAAGATTGCACCGTACTCCCTTGAAATCGCAAAATCCCGTTGCTATTACGCAGTATAATTTCGTATGGATTCCTTTGCCAATCCAAGAATTCCCGTAGCTCTCTGATGAATTAATCCTAATCTTATGTGACTTATTGAGTTTGAGAAATCTTCTATGGCTTTTGCTAAAGCACGCTGCCCTTTCCATATATTTTGTGAATTTTAGAGCTTTTCATGGCTTAGCCAAGAATCCTTTCCAAAGTGCCACCTAGCAAAGTGATCTAAGAGTCACTTAATGACTCATTATGTTGCTGCCACATTTGGAGGGGATTAGGCTAATCAAAAACGTCCTAATTACTTAGCTAATCTTCCCCAAAATATTATTAATTACCCAATCACTTCATTAATTAACTAGGTAATCTTCCATTACCCAATAATCTACATAATTAGAAATTATCTCAAATTACTTAAAATACTAATCACTTTTAATACACTTCATACATCTTACTATCATGGTCATGTGGTACCTTGTATGGCACTAGTCCATAAATACCGGGTATTATAGCTCGAACCGTATTTATCCCAAAATGTCAAATTTCGACGAAACTCATTTTCTTCGATTTGCTTACTCTCTCACCTTCACGAATTTACTTATCACTTATTTGAAATATAATAATGCTTATAATCTCAAAATAATCTCATTCCGAACTTACGTCGATTAACTTACGACGAAAGTTTTAACGTACAAAACAAATGCGGGATGTAACATCTCATTTCTGAGCTTTCATCAATTTATTTATGGCGTACTTTCACGTATAAAAATATGGGGTGTAACACTGGCAACCTACTGAGAGGACATTCAACGTATCTATCGGGACCTACGGGCCTAAAACACGTCGTCCCCAATAAAAAGCGAATTTTGTACAAATAAAGTACCGAGTATGTAAGGCAGATAACAACGTAAGAAAACACATCAATGTAATATAGGAACAAGAAACTTAACTTTGGCTCTGTATTGAAACTGAGGGACATGATATGCATGAATATAGTATATGCACACATATAGCACCATCATCATAATATATATACACACACACACACACACACACACATATAGCGCTGTCAAGACTCTGTGGGCATCATCATCATAATATTCACCTGATCAGGGGTGCGTCTATAGCGCCATCGTACCATATATATTCATTTATAACTCCATCGAAGTCACACACAGACTCATGCATATATATATATATATATATATATATATATATATATATATATATATATATATATAAAGAGACATTATGCGAGTTAACTATTCACATCATGAACCAATTGGAGTGACGTAAGGTCGTTAAACCTCCGAATACATTATGTAAGTTAACTAGTCAACATATACTATTATAAGAAGTAGGAAATACCGTCAACATATAATTTATTAGGAATCGAAGATCAATGATTAACATATCAGAACATGGAAGACAATGACCATGAGCTTCTATACTACTAAGAGTAGAGTCATTTATGAACATTATTTGCTTACGTTTCGTTCGTTCTCAATCATGCCAAAAGAAAGAAAGAAGGTGCCTTAACATACCTCAATCTCCTTGTCTCCTCAATACTTTCAAAGTATTCCATAATACAACTTAATCTACATTATATAACAAGACCCATGATTAATACCAAGAAGGAACTTAGTTTGAATCTTCTAAGTTAGTAATTTGTCTACAAATATTCAGGCAACATCTCCCCAATTACTTTGACCTCCTCCAACTTTACCTATCAAAAATAACAACCTGAGCAATACAATAAGAACAGCATCAACAACAAGGTACAATATATATCATTATCAAATCATCAACATATCATGACGAGTGACAAGCTCGGATTGCCGATTAACAAACTATAGTTTTAAACCCTTTTCTTCCTTCATAAATATGTCCGTAGCAGCAATAACAACCTACACGAGCTACTGCACCAATTTTCTGTGATACCCTAGGCGAATCCCACAGCGTCAAAACACGGGAGAGATACTGGGTATATTTGTAGACAAGCCTTAGACTCTAGTGATGCATTTTAAAGTCGTGTGGGCTATGCCCAAAGTGGATAATATCACTAGTGGGATGGGCTGTTACATATAGTATCATAGCCACTCCGCGTGCAACCTTGAACGATGGTGGGGCAAACCTTAGCGAGGATGCTGAGTCCCTAAAGGGGGGAGGGGTGTATGTGACACCCTAGACGAATCCCACATCGACAAAACACGGGAGAGATGCTGGGTATATAAGTATACAATCCATAGGATCTAGTGACACATTTTATAGTCATGCGGGCCTAGGCTGGTACATCCTATATTTTTGTACTTAAGATTACGTCGTAAGACAATTGATGTAAGCTCAGAAATGAGATCATTTTTGAAAGTATATAAATTAAGTTAATCATGTTACCTTGGAGGTTACAAATCAATAAGATCATGAATAACAAGTACCAAGAGGCTTGGAAATCATAAAAGCTAAACGAAAAATAAGACTCGTCGAAAGTCGATAAGTTTGGAATGTTATAACATGCACTTTGGGGTGAGACTAGGGTTATTAACATGATAAGGTGGTTATGTTATGAGTTATTTTAGTCGTATGACAGTCGTGTGTCACGTTTTGAAGTCAAGCAAGTTGTGGAACAAAAGTTGACAAAGGTCATCACAAGTTACATTCATAATGTGCTGAAACTTAGGTCAAATGTAGCAGAGCTTTTCTCCTAATATAATTGGAATTACAGGATTATCCACATATCAAATTGAATATCTACGAGTCTAATTTTTAAAGCATTAAAGCGTTTGTCGATACGACATTGGAGTAGAGAGATATTTGCATTTTTGCGAGACTGCACAAGTAGCTCCCAATGGGACCCACTTAGGCAGGGGTCGACCTACTTCTCAGTCTTTTGGCCCACCATCGTCCCTACACTCCTCCTAACCCTCCTAAATAGATACCATGAAGGTTTGAAGTGATTCTAAAGTGATTACACCATATTTCAACATCAAAAGTTAGTTCTAGTGAAGAACAACACCTCTCTGAGGTTGTGTTGTCATTGAGGATAATTGTGGGCTGTGTTTGACTGAAATTTCAAGTTGTTGCTACTGTATAATATGAGTATAACATCCTACTAATTGTTATTAAGCTTGCTTTTATGTTGGTTAAGTTGTTTGGATGATAAACTACAAGATAATACTTGGATTAGCTTGAGATGTTGTTGTTCTTGATGGATTGATTTGAAAGTTGCTCTTATGGACTTTAAGTGGCTGGAAATTATGGAAAATAAATTGTCTATGATATTTTTAGTATGATTATGTTGGTTTATATGTCAATCTTTTTGAGGAAATTGGTTAACTAGAAAAGAAATGGCTATAAAGCACTTGGAAATTGTCCATAGTGATATTATCCTGTGTTAGGCTATTTCGGGTAACATTGAAATTGAGTACAAGGTTGGAAATCCTTTAAAAGGTATTGGTTATTATACTGGATATATTACTATATTTAAGAATGAATGATAATGGGGTTGAAGGGTGCTAAAAGGATTCAATCCGAGCTCGCCGCTCGTCGTGATATGTTGATGACTTGTTAATGAAATATTTTGTACCCTATTGTTGATGTTGTTCTTATTGTATTGCTCTGGTCATTGTTGTTGGTATATTGTATTGGATGAGGCCCTTTTTACAGGAGAAATACTACCCAAATTTACATAAACGAGCTACTAGTTTAAGTTGCGGACTTAGCCTTTACTCAGTACTAATTTTGAATCTCCTTATTCTAGGGTAGATTGTGTTGAGTTGTTTGAAGAATTGATTGGAAGGTATTAAGGACTTAATGGAGTTAAGATATGTTAAGGCTATCCTTTCTTTCCTTTTGGTATGATCCATATGATATAAATGAAACAAGCAAACGCGAAACTTTCACAAATGATTGTATTCTTAGAAGTACTAGGGGTGCCTATATTCTTGATTCCCCATGCATCCTATTATTATATCGTCTGTTCATGGGTCTCAGAAAATACGTAATGGTAAATTTTAATTCATGATACTAACCGAAGGAATATTAATCTTATGATATCCCGAAAGATCTTATTAACTTACTTCTTATGCATTGCATTTATTTATACATGTACATTGACCCATTACCAGATGGCATTATATATATGTATATGGGGTATGGGGAAAGGTTATGGCGTTATATATGCACCACCACCTGATCAACTGGTATACATTGATGATTTCGCCCATAGAGGCCGAGATGATATGATGGGATGCCCGCAGAGGCTTGATGATATTATGTGCCCATACACCTATGCACGATATGACATTTATATGCATAGGCATGAAATTATAAATGTTTCATGATTCATAGATCTATTCAGACTTACAAGTTGAGCTCTTTACCCCATGCTTCTTTCATGTCTTTTATATACTGCTTTTCATGCCTTACATACTCGGTATCTTATTTGTACTGACATCCCTTTTGCCTGGGGATGCTGCGTTTCATGCCCACAGGTCCTGATAGACAGGTTGACAGTCCTCCTAATAGGCTATCAGCTCAGCAGAAGGTGTTGGTGCACTCCACTTGCTCCAGAGTTGCCTATTTGGGCAGTATGCTTTGGACATGTAATGATTAGTATGGCGGGGCCTTGTCCTGACCTTTATGATGTTTATGTACTCTTATATGGATACTTGTATGGCCTTGTCGGCCAAGGGTTTGAGTGTACAAATGATCATGTCGGCCTTAGAGGCCTGTATGTCACATGTATAAGTTTGTATATCATGTTGGGTCATCCTATATCGAGTATTCCCTTATGTTTTATTCTGTTAATATCATGACGGCCCTCCCAACCCATTTACTCTTGATGGTATGACAAGAAAGATATGTTACGTTGGTACTCGGTTGAGTAAGGCACCGGGTGCCCATCGCGGACCTGTGGTTTGGGTCGTGACAAAAGTGGTATCAGAGCATTTCTGTCCTAGAGAGTCTATAAGCCATGTCTAGTAGAGTCTAGTTTATGGGTGTGTTGTACACCACACTTAAAAGAAGGAGGCTACAGGGAATTTAGGATTGTCACTCTTTCTTCTTACTCTAGATCGTGTGGTAGAGCTCAGTTTAAGAAATCAAACTCCTAAATTCTAATTTATTCGTAATATAACAATATTTACATCCAGAAAGACAGTTGGTAAGAGATTGAATATGGCTGTGGAAGATTTGAGTTAGAGGATCTCAATTTTGCATCATGCTTATGATGAGTAAATGTGAGGTCTTCAGCAGATCATGTGTGTACTATGATGTGTAAGCTTCTTGATAAGGAGCCCTAAGGCTTGAATATCTATCCACCCATATGGAAAAAAAACAATAAGAGAATTAGAAGGTAGATAGAAGTTTCAACAAGTAAAAGGAGCAAGGTGAAGAAGTGTTTGAGGTACTCAGTTAGTGAAGATTATCAATTACAATTCACGCAGAGAAATTTAAGTATTCTGAGTTACTTTCAATAGTAGCAGAGGTATGTACAATTGGCCACAGCCATCTCAGTTATTCCCTATGGGAGCTAACAAATATAGTTTAAGAAAGGGATGGGATATCAAGATCCAACCGGGGTTAGAGTAACCCAAA
Source organism: Nicotiana tomentosiformis (assembly GCF_000390325.3). Taxonomy (NCBI): domain Eukaryota; kingdom Viridiplantae; phylum Streptophyta; class Magnoliopsida; order Solanales; family Solanaceae; genus Nicotiana; species Nicotiana tomentosiformis. Next base: position 56,833,699 of record NC_090817.1, read on the forward strand.
ATGGTTGATGGATTGTTAGCGTTAGCTGACATTTCTGAAGGATATTGCAAATGTGGTAATAGTTCTCCTTGTGAGACATCCAGATGGTGCACTCTAGAATAGTATAGTTAGATATGAATACTAGAATTTTCAGACAATTCATAAGATAGGCACTGGAATCCAAGAAAGGATAAATATTTACCTTCATATGGCTCATGTCCCTAGTAAAAAGAGAATGTTAGGCAACCCGAAGAGCCAGTAGATGGACCAAGGGGAGTTAAAAACGAAAGATGTTTTGTTGAAGTTTTCAGAATACAGTGATAGACAAAAATATTAGTAGGAGAATAAGAAGAGAGTAAATGAAGCATTATGAGTAAGATGTGATAAATGGGTGATAACGGTAAATCAAAATATGACAGGATGACAGAGCCTACAGTCAAGTGAAGGAAAAGACAAGAGATGACAGGCCTTGATACAATAAAGAGTATAAGCCATAATGTTATATCCTCATTTCGAGAAATGAGTTGGTGACTCCAATGTGATTACCATAAGGAAAAGTTAGACCCCCGGAGTAATAAAAATTAGTATGGGATAGTAAACAATATTAAAATCGAACATGAATTAGAGATCGAAGGATTTGATAATAGTCAGCATCGTGAGAATTTCAAAGACTGTGTTCCAATAATAATAGAATGGACAAAAGAAGAATAACCTTTAAAGGACATTCAGGAAGACGCTTCCCTAAAGCAAGCACTGTGAGTAGAGTTAAGCATAAGGACAAAGTGTGCCAGTTACACTAGGTGTCACCTTCGTGCATAAGAAATTCAGTTATCCCTGGTATAGAAGGGTTACCGCAAGGCTAGTAAGAGTCCGTGAAGATGTGAAAAGACACCAAAGATGAAGAGATAAAACATTTATAGGTAAATCTTCAAAGCATTAAATGTTAGTACTCCCCTAAAGGGGGAAATATGGTGTGATGTGGTATTAAGTCAGAGTTAATTGGTTCAGGTAACTATGAAATTATAAAGGAAGAAAGTGATAAAAAGGTGAAAGGGATGTGGTTGCATTTATTTAGATCCTATAGATATGTCGCGACTCTAGAACATTATGCAAGCACGACACTGGGGAGAGGCAATAAGAGTCCTGTCATAGTCAAAATGCCTTATGAGATAGACACAATATGCTGAAATGGAGAGAGAAGCAAAGTCCAAAGAATACGAGTCATTGTTTGAACAACTACGGGTATTAAGGAAACAAATGAAGAACCTTCAAATTGCTCGATGGAACAAGAGCTTGGATTATGAAAATCTATGCATACACCCTGATGTTGATATGCCGGCAGGGTACAAGCCTCTAAAGTCACATCTTTTATGGAACAGGTGATCCACAGGCTCACTTGAGGGCGTACTATGACAAGTTGTTCGGAGTGGGGAGAAATGAGAAGTTAAGGATGAAGCTGTTCATAAGAAGTTTCATTGGGGAAGTGCTCACATGGTACACTAGACAGGACCTTAGGAATTGGAGGGAATGGCAAGACATGACTGAGGATTTCATGAATTGCTTCAGGTTTAATACTGAGATCACCCCTGGACAGATTCGCTTTGGTAAATCTATAAAAGAAGCCCTATGAATCATTTTAGGAATATGCTCGCCGCTGGAGATCAAAAGCTGCCAGGGCATAACCCCCGTTGGATGACAATGAGTTTACCAAGTATTTCATCCGTGCTCAAGAAGGAATCAACTTCAGAAACATGATAGGAATGATGGGCCAGCAGCTCCCCGAGCTGGTCAAAATGGGAGATTTCCTGTAAGAAGGAATTAAGTCTAGAAAGATACATTGAATGAGCGTGCTACAGGCTGCTAGCAAGGCTATACAGTTCGGTTCTATCAACAGTGGAAAGAATAAAGAAGAAGAAGTGACGGCGATTGTCCCCTATTATCAACCACGTTCTCCTAGTCGAACCAATTCCTACCCCGCCAAGACTCATCCTCCTAACCAACCCATTTATACCCCAGTATATAATGGCCAACCATACTACAATACTCAACCCCACTACAACCCACCCTGGGCCAATATACATTCAAACTCACTATGACCATATGCTCCCGTCCAAACTGCCACCTGCCAAAAGAGACCCACTTATGCTCCCAGACTATGTCCAAACTTTGAAGTAAGAAACCCTAGAAACTTCACCCCAATTGTTGAGCCTTTAGCCCAATTGTTCGAGAGATTGAAGAGATCTAGACTGATATACCAAGTGGAAGGAAGAATCCTCGACCAACCCACCAAGTATTTTGACGTAAACAAGCATTGTGCCTATCATTTAGGTGTTCCTCGACATAACACCGAGGACTGTTATAGGTTGAAGAATAAGATCAAAATGCTGATTAACAGTGGAGCTATCCAATGCACCCAAGCCCCACCAAATATAAATCATAACCCACTACCAAACCATAGAAACCAAAGAGCTAACATGATCATCTTAGAGGAGGACTATGACTAGAAAAGGACTATCGTCACTATTGGGAATGCTGAAGCAACAAGGACACCTCCTCGGACAACTCCATTAATCACTATGCAACTGAAACCGCCAGTAATGGTTCAGACGCCGCGTCAGAGAAGAAGGTAATCAAGAGTATAAAGCAGTCCGGTGGACTTATCAATCAAAAGGAAAAGGCAAGATGATAGATGCCACCGCCGCTCATGGTATGACTAGATCCAGAAGGTCCTACGCTCCAGAAAAAGTGAACTGAGGAAATCCGAACAGGGAACAGAATCAGAGGAGAAAGATAACTGATGCAGAGGCAGTGAAGTTCTAGAGAAAAATTCCAATCAAAGAATACTCCATCGAAGAGCAACAGAGGTAGACCCCTTCCTACATATCAATTATGAATTTATTGATGAGCTCTGACAGTCATAGGGACGTTCTGGTGAAGGTGCTAAGTGTAGTGAGCGTGCTAGGCAATACCACTAGTGAGACACTGGCAGCAACCATTGGGAAGATGGTGGAGGCAAACATAGTTTATTTTTGGAGAGGTGAATTTCCTATGGAGGGAATGGATCACAACAAGGCTCTGCACATCACTATCAAGTGTGAAGACAAAGTCATATCTCGAGTACTTGTCGATGGGCGATCTGGATTGAACATTTTCGCATTCTCCACTTTGCAGGAATTAGGCATTCACTTGAGGGATGTAAAGGAAAGCCACGTGAGAGTGAGGGCTTTTGATGGGTCACAGAAGGATGTCATCGGAGAAATCTACCTAGCCTTGCAAATTATACCCCTTGAATTACCGATATTGTTCCAGGTGATGGATATTTCGTCTTCATACAATCTACTACTGGGAAGGCCTTGGAATCATATAACAAGGGTAGTTCCTTCCACTCTCCATCAGTGCATGCAATTCGAATGGGATTGCCAGGAGATTATGATACATGGAGAATAAAGCTGATCAACTTACTTGGAACATGTGGTTCCTTTTATATAAATATTGGATGGGGTCGCTTTCCATGCAGTCAAGATCATGCAAGCAATAGAAATAGGGAAGAGTGAACAGGATCACAACATACAGTCGCCATATGGGTCAAAGATGGCAATTCGAGAAATGATGATGTATAGGTACATACCAAAGACTGGGTTAGGAGCCCAATCGGATAGGATAATCGAGCCAATTCAACCCAAGGGGCAGAAAGGTACCGCCGACTTGGGATACCAACCTACAACCAAAAGAACCTACAATGGTAACCCTGGGAAAAGGGTTTTCATACAAAGCATGTTTCGAGCTCGGATCAGAGCTCACCACCAGAAGAGGATATCATCGACGGGATTGGAATATTGTTTGTGTCCATGATTGAGGAATGTTGCCGCAAAGCCGATATTAAGACACTACCCATTCGGGATGCCGAACCAGGAGAGACCTTGCAGAATTGGACAACTAGTCCATCTCTGGTTCGCCGGGAGTCTTGGTAATGTGGAATTGTAGTAATTTTGAAAACTGCATGGTCAATTGAGGCTTGAACCATGCCCATGTTTTTTTGTTAAACCGCCTCTTTGAACGCTAAGACATTCCTTTTAATGAAATAAAAGAATTATTTTCCTGAAAATCATCGCAAATTTATTTTTATCTTTATTTATACTTAATTTTTCTTTTCAGCAATCAAAATAATAAAAACAACTACGTTCCATGATTATGGCATGTAACGAAACCCTCGAGCAAAATGATCTGGACTACGAAGAGTACGATGAGAGCATGATGCCCAAGAATCTACCACAAGAGATCGAACAACTGGAAAGCCAGAAGAAGCCCCACCTCGAAGAGACAAAGGTGATCAATCTGGGAAATGAGGAAAATGTAAAAGAGACTCGAATCAGCATCCATCTGAAGGCAGAATAGAAGAAAGAATTGGCAGAGCTCCTCCGACAATACATCGATGTGTTCGCTTGATCATATGACGACATGGCTGGACTATGTAATAACATTATCTCGCATTGATTGCCCACCGATCCCGCCAAGCCACCAGTCAAGAAGAAACCTAGAAAATTCAAGCCGAATTTGAGTCTACAAATCAAGGAAGAAGTCACCAAGCAAATAGAAGCAAATTTAGTAAAGGTCACTAATTACCCTACTTGGTTGGCAAACATCGTGCCGGTGCCGAAGGACTGGAAGATTAGAATAAGCGTGGACTATAGAGATCTCAACAAAGCCAGTCCCAAGGATGGGTTTCCTCTACCAAATATCCATATCTTTATTGAGAGTTGCCCGAAACATAAACTACAATTATTCGTGGATTGTTTTGCTAGATATCACTAGATTCTGATGCATGAAGAGGATGCAGAGAAGACAACACTCACTATGCCATGTGGAGTTTATTACTACAGGGTTATGCCATTCGGTCTCAAGAATGTCGGTGCCACCTACGTGATCTCTTTCATGACATGATCCACAAAGAGATCGAAGTATATGTGGACGACATCATCATCAAATCTCAGAAGACTACAGATCATTTGAGTGATTTGAGGAAGTTCTTTGAATGTTTGCGAAGGTACAATTTGAAGTTGAATCCTGCGAAGTGTGCATTTGGAGTTCCCGTAGGAAAACTATTAGGTTTCATCATCAGTAGAAAGAGAATAGAGCTGGACCCTTCGAAGATAAAGGACATTGAAAACTTGCCTCCTCCATAAAGCAAGAAGGATGTAACGTGTTTCCTTGGAAGATTGAACTACATCAGCAGGTTCATAGCCCAGTCAACAGTAATCTGTGAACCGATCTTTAGTTATTGAAGAAAGATGCCGCTATGAAGTGGACAGATGAATTCCAGAAAGCTTTCGACAGAATAAAGAAGTATTTGTCTAGTCCACTATTATTGGCTCCTCCTGAATCTAGGAAGCCGCTACTACTATACTTTTCCGTCCTAGACAATGCATTCGGATGCATGTTGGGACAACATGATGAGACTATAAAGAAGGAGCAAGCTATTTACTACCTGAGAAAGAAATTCACACCATACGAGGCTAGATATACTTTGTTGGAGCGAACATGTTATGCTTTGACTTGGATTGCTTAGAAGTTAAGACATTACTTATCAGCATATACCACATATCTGATATCCTGACTCGACCCGCTCAAGTACATCTTTTAGAAGCTGATGCCTACAGGAAAGTTAGCTAAATGGCAGATTCTCCTCAGTGAATTCAACATTGTGATGCAAAAAGCTATCAAAGGAAAAGCATTGGCTGATTATCTCGCAGAAAACCCGGTGGATAAGGACTACGACCCACTTACCACATATTTCCCAAATGAAGAGATATTATTCATAGGGGAGGACATTTCAGAGTCGTACCTAGGGTGGAGGATGTTTTTTGATGAAGATGCAAATTTCAAGGGAGTAGGAATTAGGGTAGTTCTAATCTCTGAATCAGGACAACATTACCCGGTCTCATCTAAGATAAGATTCCCCTGTACAAATAATATGGTGGAATACGAGGCGTGCATCTATATGATTAAGATGATAGTCGATATGAACATTTAGGAAGTTTTGGTCATAGGAGATTCTGATTTGCTGATCCACCAAGTTCAAGGCGAATGGACTACCAAGAATGTCAAGATCCTTCCATATTTGCATTATGTAAAGGAATTGTGTAAGAAGTTCACCAAGATCGAGTTCAAGTATTTTCCCAAAATCCAAAATGAGTTCGCCGACGCCCTCGCGACCTTATCATCTATGATTCAACATTCGGACAAGAATTATATCGACCCCATCGAGATAGAGATCCAAGATTAGCATGCATATTGTTTCCATGTGGATGAAGAGCCAGATGGCAAGCCTTGGTATCATGATATCAAAAGGTTCCTCGATGCAAGGGAATACCCAAAGAGTGCCACTAACGATCAGAAGAAAGCATTGAGGAGACTAGAAAATCACTTTTTCCTTAGCGGGGAAGTCTTGTATAGGAAGACCCCAGACTTGGGTCTGTTAAGGTGTGTAGATGCTACTGAAGCAACGAGAATATTGGAAGAAATACATGCAGGAACGTTCAGGCCTCACATGAATGGTTTCACTCTAGTCAAGAAGATCTGAGGGCTGGATATTTTTGGATGACCATGGAAGTGTCAGATTCACGTTGATTTTATCTGGGTTCCATCAAATGAGTTAAACGTAATGGGTTCTCCTTGGTCATTGGCCACCTGGGGCATCGATGCGATTAGACCTATAGAACCAGCCGCATCAATGGACATCGTTTCATCTTGGTAGCCATCGACTACTTCACCAAATGGGTCGAAGCTTCCATATACAAGGCTATCACAAAGAATGTGGTGGCAGATTTCATCTGTAACAACATAGTCTGTCAATTTAGGATTACAAAGTCACTCATAACTGACAATGTAACCAATCTCAACAGCGAACTCGTAAGGGAGATTTATGAGAAGTTAAGAACTATCCATTGTAATTTCACAGCATACATGCCGCAGATGAATAGGGAAGTTGAAGCAGCCAACAAAAAACATTAAGAGGATTTCGCGGAAGATAGTGGACAATCATAGGCAATGGCATGAGAAGTTAACATTTTCCCTACTTGGTTATTGCACTACTATGAGGACATCTACTAGGACAACGCCATGCATGTTTGTATATAGCACGAAAGTTGTAATACCCGCAAAGGTCAACATACCATCTTTGAGAATTATCCAGGAAGCCAAGTTAGATGATGTAGAATGGATACATGTCAGACAAGAACATCTCATGCTCATTGCTGAAAAGAGAATGGATGCACTCTGTCATGGTCAGCTATGTCTAAATAGGATGGCCAACGCATTCAATAGTAAAGTGAAAACTCGATAATTCACACCGGGGCAGTTGGTTTTGAATAAGATATTCCCCCACCAGGAAGAAGCAAAGAGGAAGTTCGTGCCAAATTGGCAAGGTCCTTATGTGGTCTATCAAGTATTGTCAGGAGGAGCATTGATCCTAGCATAAACGGACGACAGAGTAAGAACGAAACCTATAAATTTAGACGCAATCAAGAGATACTACATTTGAAGACAATAGAGTTAGGTTTTGTTGCAATAGAACTACGCCTCACCTGACTTCCTATGGTGGGATATGCAGGCAATCCACGTAAGGTCCGGTCCCACTCTTATAATAGAAAATCCAAATGTAATTTTCATGTATTAGGAACAACACTACGACTTGATTTCCTTCAGCATGAATACGTAGGCAATCCACATCGGATTCAATCATCTATTATAATCGAACTAAGTTTTTGCCTGATTCTATTTGGATACGTAGGTAGTCTCAGTCAGACTCGGCCATACCATTTCAAAATTCTATTTTGTATCTATTGTAATTGAACTATATTTTGACTTGATTCCATTTGGATACGTAGGCTGCCTGAGTTATGCTCAGTCGTTTCATTCATCATCTCATTATTTCATATTCTCGAACTACGTTCAGACTTGATTCCATTCAGATACATAGGCAACCTGAAAAGGTTCGTTCATAACCTTAGGAAAAGCCTTTGTAATGCATTTCCTAAATTAGGAAGTAATAGCATCAACAAGAAGCTACGTCATCAGGGGCACATCCGGGAAAGCGTCATCAACAAGATAGAGCCATCCAGACGTGATACTCCCGTCGAAGGAAATTTAGTAAAATATTTTTTTAATTAGTAATACCTACTTTCTTAAAATATAAATAATATAATGCATAATAGTAATTAGCAATAATAAATTAGTAGTAATTTAGTATCAAATATTTTATAAAACATACTATCCCTGTTGTTTTAGTTAATTAAAATAACTTTCATACCTTAACAAATAAGTTTTACAATTAATTTAGCCTCAAATTACAATTATATTACTTTCATTACTTTGATTAGCTGAAATTAATTTTTAAAATTTTAAATCGGAATATTAATTATTTTTAAACAACCAACTAATTATGGTTATTTCTTAATGATATATATATATATATATATATATATATATATATATATATATATATATATATATATATATATATATATATATATATATATATATATATTTGATAATTGTATTTTACTATATTTAATTAGGATTAATTAAATTTAATTAAGTTAATTTAAATGAGGGTTCAAACTCAGAAGGCTATAATTGTAATTGTCTAATTAAATTCAACGGGGCTATGAATTAAGTTTTATATCAGCTAATTCAGCCCAAAATACATGCCCAATACATCTTGACCCGGTCCGGAACCCACCCCATCCATCCAAGTTGGAGATTCATGCCAATCCATCTAAGCCAATAACAAAGTGCCACATCACCGCTCTTAAACACCCACCAAAAAACACAATGTATCTGGACTGTTGATTCAAATCATCAACTGTCCATAGTCGATCTCAATTTCTCTTTTATTTTTTTAATTCCCAGCGCTTTATCTCAATCGTTGGATCCAAGTGATCCAACGGTTCCATTTTATCCACTTTAAATATTTTTCTTTTCCTTTATCTCCATAATTTCGGATTCGTTGATCACAATGATCCAACAGGTCCCCTTCATCAGTGCATTTTAACTAGCCAGAGAACGCCGAACGCTTAATCATTTTTTCACCACCCACTCGCCCTAATTTCCTCTTTCTCTCCCTATTCTCTCAAACCATCAGCCCCCATCAATCACAAAACCTTGCACAAATTTGTGGAAGGTCACTCGAATCAACCCTGAAACATCCATCTTGTCCCTTCTAACCGCGAATCCCGTCGGCTTTCATTCCATTTCCATCGATTCAATTTGAAATCTCAAATCTCAGAATCCTAAACCTAAAATGTACAAATAGGAATAGCATCCATCCTTCCTTTGTTCCGTCGAATCAGGCCTGCATGTTCATTAATCTTCAACTTCAACATCATTATTCGATGTCTAGAGGTCAAACGCAGTGACCTTTGGACATTAGGCTTTGTCCAATGGTCCAATGGCTTCAACGGTCTTCCTCCTCCATCCTTGTTCCCAGGTAAAAGTCTTCACTATTTTCCCCTTTGTTCTTCTTTGATTTCACCTTATTGCTATTATCATCCATCTATTGTCACCATCCACTATCAATTTGAACCTATCGGAATCCTAAGTGGCTTGAATTGAATGCCACTATAAATTGGGCATTCAATATCTTTACCTAACACACACCTAATACGATTAGAAACACTAAAAGATAAATAAAAATATGAATAAGAGCATTATATTTAAGGCTTTTGGCTAAGTTTTAGTGACCAGTAGAAATAATCTAATTTTCTCCTTGCTTCCTTTCATTCTGATCGAGTTCAATCTACTGTGAGTTGATCATTGTAAGTTTTATTCCTGAACGGCTAACAATCGACTCCTATTTAGTTTGCTGTTCTACAGAAGGTCAATGTACACTAAAGGTCAATGTACACTAACCCTCTCTCTATCTTTTAATTAGTGGTGCAATTTTGAGTTGTGATATTTTTCCTGTTAATCACATTTTATTTATGATGTATATCAGTGGTATATGACTAAACTTGTTATGCTCTGCTTTTGCATATCATTCTACTGCTAGGTTAGTGATTCCCTGATGAGTTAAGTTGTCTTGATATTATTATCAAATCTGTGTTATTCGTGAATTCAATCTCTTATGACCTAGCTAATTAAAAATGTGGTTGTACTGTCATTACTCTGAAAACTATGTTAAGCTTTCATGATTAACTGAATTAAGTCTTGGGCCAATAGTACTATGTGTGATATTTTCTGTTAATTAAGTAATGGTTATATGTATATCATCAGGATGACTAAAGTGGAATAAATTAGGTTTTTTAACCTCTATTGAAAGTCGTGCTAATACTTGGTACATTGTGCTTTATGTCTGTGATGTTGTGTTGCTTTGTCTCAGTCCCAACAAAATGATCTTCAACACTATTCATACCCTCATGTTACTCTGATTGAATCTAGTTAGCAGCCTGTTCATGTTACTATGATAAAATGATTTCTGTGTGTTCTTATGATACTTTGAAATAAAGAAAGTCATATGATGAACATAGTTGGTACATTAGAACATCTGCTCTCATATTTGGATGCAATTTGTTAGGATTAGCCCTCTAATGAGTGTTAACTTGTTATCTCATGGATTTCTGAACTCTGCAATAGTGTGTACCTGAAACCTTTATTGTGGTATTAGTTGAATGGCTCTCATTGACACATGTACTTGTGTTTATATCTATTTTGTTGCTCTTGTTGGTCCAATCATGTCCATGGACTCTTTCTATGCCTTTATCTTGAGGAAATTATACACTTGGATCATTGTATTGCCTGCTAAGATGTTTTACCTTAAGCCATGTGTAATCTTGACCTTCCCGCAATGTTATGATGTACCCAAATAAATGATCATCATTAAGGGACCTGCTCATGTTTTCTCATGAATGGAACTTTGTTGGTGTAACTTGATGATGAACTCGCTCACCTATTTGAATGAACTTATTATACTATGTTTGTCCTGTTTTAACCAACTAAGAGTGAACATCCTCTCTTACTTCTTCATGTCTGTCTGACACCACTATGTATAAAAGAACTTAATCATGAACTTGAGTGCTATTTGAATCTAGCAATTTGAAAAATCTGTTACACCGTAAACTATTGCAACTAGATGTCATGCCATTAGGTCTAAACAAAGTTAAAACTAACTCTTCTATTTGCATTGATGTCTCTACTGATTGGTGTTATCTATGGGAAGTCTGAACAAGGCTGTTAGTACAAGTATTTAGTGAAGTAAGTCTCAGCTATGTATATGCTTTCTCTGGACTATTCTTAATATCACTGTTGACCAGTCCTATGTTTCATGAACCTAGTTTCGGATTCATGTTGACCAGTCATATGTTTCATGAACCTAGTTCCAGATCCTGAAATGTTGAATCCACAGTAGAATTAATGAAACCAATGCATATGTCCTTCCCTGTCACTCACTCATATTTAGATCACTTAAGAAGGCATCTCTGAACTTGAATTGGATAGAGATAGAACCTATCTACTGATAGTATGCCACTAGCTTTCTTTGATTTATCACTACATCTTAGTAATGATTCTCCTAAGTGTTCTGAGGCATGTTATAATCAACCCCAAGGTCATTGATTTTACTGGACCCTATAAGTCCACTTGCATTGATCTATCTTTGTGCTTAGTGTTCTGATAAGGGATCATAAGGTCAAGATTGTGATTGGTTCTGAGCTATTCATATCTTTGTACTCTAATGATAGTGTAATATCTTCTATAGCTATTTGTTTCAATGCATTGAACTTCAGTGTGTCTGAACCTTTGAAAGGTTTATCACGAACCTTTTTGTTTACTTCCAACAAAGTGAAACGGTTAAGGTGACACGTTATTTGTGTCTAAGCCTTTGTGGAAGAGTAAGAGTGGATGGCTAAGGGTATTTAAGGTGTATTTGGCTCATGGTTAAGGTATCCCTCCCGGACACAAGCACGACTCGGGGTCCATGAGACTCTCGTGAACTCTGAAGTATTAGGGGGCCACAGGGAGATTTTATCCATAAATAAGGGTTTACTTGTCACCCCAACCTCGGGAAGAGGGACCCGGCGCTCAACCGAGTGAACCCGGCCGAGCAAGCCTGTTAGATACTTTCTACCCAACTCACCCATGATAAGAGAAACATGTTTTTATTAGCTAAACAGTAGAAGGACCATTATATAGACATTACTAAACCATTTCATTTTGCTACTTCCCTGTTAAGTTTCAAAATACATACATTTTGCGATTTAGTGGAACAAAAATCCAAAATAACACATAATCCGTTTGTCCTTTCTAGCACCCATATACAACCCACATAGTGTCTACGGAGCCTCTAAAGATATAAAAGAAAGTACAGATGGTGCCGGAAAAAAGGCCCCGGCTATACCTCAAAAAGTGACCACAATATAAACAAAAGGTACAATACATGAACCAGGAATTAAATGGGGCTCACCGAGTCCACTGAGAAGAGGATGCAACACTATCTGTGATCAACACTGTCTGCTATGTAACCACCTGCATCCATTTAAGGATGCAGCGCCCCCAACAAAAGGGATGTTAGTAATGTCGAATAGTACTAGTATGTATAACTAAACACTATCTCAATAGAATAAACAACAATACAGGGGGAGACAATCAAGAATGCAACATGAGCTTTAAACAACATTACAACATCATGTTAAGGATCACATGGATTTCTTTTAGTCAATTGCCGCATTATTAGGTAGGATGGTTTTTAGTGCCAATATGCTACAATCCACAATACCACTGTAATCTTACACGGAGTCCGATCTCGGCCCGATCGGCTAGTCCATCTCATTTGAGACATCAACCATTTTTCACATCTTCATCCACAATACCACTGTGTTCTTACACGGATTCCGATCTCGGCCCGATCGGCTAGGCCATCTCATTTGAGACATCAATCATATTCACAATTTCGTACACAATACCACCGTGTTCATACACGGAGTCCGATCTCGGCCCGATCGGCTAGGCCATATCATTTAAGAAATCACCCATATTCAATCAGTCATCTCAATTAATATTTTTTCCCATACTTTCAATACAATGGCACGAGTGGCCCCAATTATAAAGTTATTCTTGGCGCTTGATCGTATTTCATGATTCAAGTTCTTTTCCATATTTCAACATTATTATTATTATCATCAATAACAACATTGTTTTCATTCAAGACTCTTGATTTCACATGTGAGCAATTTAGAATTCAAGGCACATAGAGGTTTTTCACACAATTTGACATAACAGTCTTTAATCAAATTTGACTAGAAGTCTAGGAATTTTTAGCACATATTCTAAGTTTTGAACATTTCCTCAAACGACGAGATAACATGATGGAAGCATGGGAATACATATTACACATACATTTTCAAAACAAGCACATTCGGGATAGGAATTATCTTGAACGTTCACTTTGGGACTTGCATCGATTTCATGAATACCATGGGGTTCAATTGTAAGAAGAGGGGTTTAGCCAACATATCTCAATTGAGCTTCTTAAACTCTAAAATGATCCGAAATTCTTAGCAACTTCAATCTATTTTAAAAATATAACAAGTTGAACCACAATTAGGAAGATGGTCATGGTTTTAGCTCATTTGAGCATATTAGCAAACACTAGGTGTGCATCAATGTTTTAAGGCCCTTTTTGTGGGAGATTCCATCATTCCCCAACCCATTCTCTATCATTTTAGCTCACAATCTTCCCACATACTTCAAGGATACATGCATGCAAGGTAAGCACTCTCGTCCCCATGAAATACCTTACTAATGACCCATTCTAGTTACATTTTAAAATTAAGAGTTTGGGTGATAGAATCTTACCTCTTAGGAAGAAGACCTAGGTGCCTCTCTTGATAATCTTCAAGGTTTTAAGTGAGAATTGAAGAGCAATTTGATGAAGATAAATTTCTCCCTCTAGGACCCTCTCTCTCACTCTAAAAATATCATAAAATATGTTTAAAATGGTCCAAGGTAGGTGTTTTAATGGAATAGGGTCGGGTTTAAAAACCCCAAAAATAAAGCTCCGAAACAGGTTCTGCGGTCGCATATGCGACCGCATAATGGTTATGTGGTCCGTGAAATGACCGCAAAATTGGGTGCCAGAACTAGAAAGAAACTGATCTAGTCTGCGGTCACTATGCGGCCCGCAGACTTGTTCTGCAGTCGCATAAGGCACCGCAGAATGGTTCTGCGGTCGCACAGAGCACCGCAGAACCTCCCTCCGAAAAATCTAAGGATGATTATGCGACCAAAATGCGGCTCGCGAAACGGTTATGCGGTTGCATAATGGCCGTGAAATTGACATCAAACATGCCCTAGAAAATTGTCCCACTATGCAACCAGGCTACGGTCCACAGAGTGGTTCTGCGGCCGCATAATGGGCCGCAACCTTTACGCCTACTTTGGCATCACAGAATTCGGATTCTTACGAAAAAAATTTACGGGGCCTTAAATCCTCCCCCACTTAGGATCATTCGTCCTCGAATGAGGACCAAGGTCCATTATTACCACCTTATGCAACTCAGTTTATCCATACCCCACATCAGCAGCCCAAAATTTAACTAACTCCCCAAATTTCCAAAGATTTTGCTAGAGTTTCCTTTGTAACTAGGCCTATCCACCTGTCAGAGAGCCCCAGAATGACATCCTAAAAACATGTACACAATCCAACGATGTAACATAACTGATAATAATACCAACTGTGGCCTCATGTTCACAACATATAATCAAAAGAAACTCCTTTACATTAACTGAACAAGTGATACAAAATTCATAGGAGACAAGTTCATAAAAAGAAAGGATTATACAACTATTCAAACAAGTAAGGACACTTCTGCTTCATCTCTTCCTCGGCCTCCCAAGTGGCCTCTTCCACCTGCTGGTTTCGCCATAACACTTTTACGGAGGCAATTTCTTTATTTCTCAACCTTCGGACTTGTCTATCAAGAATGGCAACTGGAACTTCTTCATATGACAATTCTTCATTAACCTCAATGGTCTCTATTGTCACAATAGCGGACGGATCTCTAACTACCTTCTTCAATAAAGTAGGTACTACTTTATCACATGGTGAAAACACGGATATCAATAAAGTAGGACCACTATACAGTGCCATGGGAACAACAGAGTCTCAATTCACATGGTGCATGCCCACACTCCCGTTACCTAGCATGTGCATCACCTCAACACTAATCACAAAATACGTATTTACGGGTTTCATACCCTTAGCTCCAAGATTAGAAGAGTTACTTACCTCGAACAAGCCAATTCCAACATCGAGCAAGCCAAGCGATGCTCCAAAATGCCATCATGCGCGTTCCGACCTCCGAACGGCTCGAAACTAACCCAAAACAACTCAAGTACATCAAACAATGCTAAAGGAACCAATCCTGATCGAAAAAGATCAAATCTTGAATCAAAAGCCCAAAACTGGCCAACAACCCAACCCGGGCCTGCACCTCGGAACCCGACAAAATTT
The DNA here is from genome assembly GCF_000390325.3 of Nicotiana tomentosiformis. NCBI lineage: Eukaryota > Viridiplantae > Streptophyta > Magnoliopsida > Solanales > Solanaceae > Nicotiana > Nicotiana tomentosiformis. The sequence goes on from NC_090817.1 coordinate 56,849,183, forward strand.
ACAAACTCTAACAACCCATTCAATTACGAGTCCAACCATACTAGTTTCACTCAAATCCGACTCTAATTCGATGTGCAAAACTCAAAAATGCATATTAGGAAACTTTAGTCCAAACCCCCCAATTTCTCTTTAAAATTCGTCAACCAATTGCCAAAAATGAAGATAGATTCGTGGAATAAGATCAAAACCTAGTGTAGAATACTTACCCCAATCCTTGTGATGAAATTTGCTCTAAAAATTGCCTCAATCCGAGTCCCACATCTCAAAGTATGATAAAAGAACCAAAAACCTCGATTTGTTTTATAGCCTCTGCCCAGCACTTTCAGCATTTGCGGACAAATAGTCGCATCTGCGGTAACTGTTTCGCTTCTACTACCACAACTAACCAGCTGGCCCCTCGCACCTGCGAAACAATTTCCGCTTTTGCGCACTCGCAGGTGCGACTCCTCCTCCGCATCTGCGATGACCTCCAGCCAAGCCTACTACGCTTTTGTGGCCAATTGTCCGCATATGCGGACTCGCATCTGCGCCCACTCTTCCGCAGATGCTGAAACACCAGAACCAAAAATCTTCAGCATTGCAACATGAAATGAAAATGATATGTACCCCATCCGAAACTCACCCGAGGCCCCCGGGACGTCAACCAAATATACCAACAAGTCCCATAACATAATACGGACCTACTCGAGGCCTCAAATCACACCTAACAATATCGAAACGACGAATCACACCTAAATTCAAAATCAATGAACTTTTAAATTTCAAACTTCCACAACATATGCCGAAACCTAACAAATCACGTCCGATTGACCTCAAATTTTGCACACAAGTCACATTCGACATTACAGACCTGCTCCAACTTCCGGAATCAGAATCCGACCCCGTTATCAAAAAGTTCACTCCCGGTCAAAATTTTAACTTTTGCTATTCGAGCCAAATTCAACCACGGACCTCCAAATCACAATCCGGACGCGCTCCTAAGTCCAAAATCACCCAACGGAGCTAACGGAACCATCAAAATTCCAATCCAAAGTCAAATGCTAAAAAGTCAAACTTGGTCAACTATTTCAAATTTAAAGCTCCCTAGTTGAGAATCATTCTTCCAAATCAGTTTTGAATAACCTAAAAACCAAAACCGACGATTCAAACAATTCAAAATACATCATACGGAGCTACTCACACCCGTAAACTACCGAGTGAAGTGCAACTACTCAAAATGACCGGTCAGGTCATTACATCCTCCCCCACTTAAAACATACATTCGTCCTCGAACGTGCCCAGAGTTGTTCTCAAAGCCATCAACTGTCGTGTAACCTTACCATGCACACACCCGGGGGTGATCCCACATCACCCTATTCCATATAGGCCCGACAACACAACATTACTGAAGATGATTACTCCAACCTTAGCCCATAAGCTTTAGAATCCAATTTCCAGCATTCGAAATTTCTATAAGGTCGGAATCTCGCATCTACACACTGAATAAGTCTGAACAAGATGTAACCATAATCCAAATGTAATCACATGATATACCTCATAACTCAAATAGTCATATCAATTATTTCTAATCACAGTAGCTACTCAAAACACCCAATATCAGTAATAAATCTCATGTCAAACAAAGCCTCGTTCTAAACCTCCGTACACTGCCAATGATGAAAGAAACATGCAGAACTCATAACCATTCATCAGATCAACCAGTCATGGAATTCCCTCTCATTCGACAAGAACTATAGCCCATTTTAAGCCGACTTTCGATATTATCCTTCCAAACATGTTGTAATCAATTCCGATAGTATCCATTCTAGGTCCAATGACCTCATCTCATCCAACACGACCACTCTAGTGACATGCCATATCAATACAAATAAAGCCATAACCCGTGCAATCCGTGCACCAATAAGCAACATTCCAAATATACTCAAATTATGGAAAACTGGCTCAGATGGGAGAACTGTCTCGCAAGCTCAACAAGTACCACCACAACGCAATGCTAAGAACCTATCACACACCGTAGAACCAAAACACACGAATCTATCACAAGGGATCATATCTCACCATAACTGCGCTGCAATGCGTGACCCCATCCAAACACTGGTCCATATGAAATACCTCAGCCATCATGCTCAACATCAATAGCCACGCGAAATTTGACATCAAGTACCCAAAGTGCATTACCTTAACCATGGAGAAGCCAATGACACAATGCCACCCAAATCTTGAAAGGACATAACCAATACGCAATCAATCATGCAATACTAAACTACTCATCTTGCTCAAATTTCGCTATAAGGCCCCAATAGAACTGCACCATGGGTGCATACAACCAACAAATCACAAATCCTCGTAGCATAGAAGAGTAACTCACCGAACATATCAAAACACGAATAAGCTCAACAATAACTGAGTGGCACATCCCTTAACAAAAGCAGTATGGAGTCAACCAATATGACTAGATGTAGAATACCCATCCTAGTTGGGCCTACCAATGGGCCCCCAAATCAACTCTGGTCACCCACCAATAGATAAATAACCCTCTGAAGGTACACAATAACTAAATCATAACACATACTATCATCTGGCTAGCTTCGGCAATGGCTTCAGAGTCCGCAACCATGAAACAATCTGTTCCTGAGAACTCCCAGTCTCTAACTCCATAGGACACACGAATCACCATATTTGATCCCAACTCCACCGCCAGAATGTCTAACACATCTCTCATACACGATCATCCCATGAGGAATACCTCTAAAATTCTTCCGTGCCACATAGCAAAATTTGAATATCAGCAGTCGATCAACCAGGAGAGTGACGCAGTACCAGTGAAGTATCTGTACATCAAAACACATTGCCCCTTCTGAAATGTATACCCTCATCAAGCCATACCAAATAGTAATATCATTTACCTAGTCACCTAAAACCGTCCATGCTGCCTACGAATTTTATGACCTTCCCTTCCAAAACAGAATTTTGATTCCGCTCACGTAAATCTCATTCCCACACAATACCGCATATACCATGCCATCCTAAGAAAAGTACGAGAACTCCATAGTCCACTCTGAGTCACAAGCAGAATACATACCCGTTCAATTAGACACCTTCCATTTGATCTCACCCAGGAGAAAATCACTATACACCACATGTTCCTCACGCTAGTAGAAAAATAAACCCCTCGAACCTTGGTAAAAACCATTGAGAACTCTTTGAACCCATTTGCACAGAACCAAGCTATCAGAATCGAATCTCTCTAACTCAACCCAGCCACGCAGGTTGCCAAAACCCAAGAGCATTGCCACGAAACACCTGTAGAGACTAGCCATGTCATAAGATCCAAAGGACCGATCATACCCATTACTGTGCTGATCCCACCTACTACTAAGTTGTCCTATTTCTCCAAGTCCTTTCCAAATTACCTTCAAATTGATACTTCTCCTTACTGGAACACCACGATCCTTAACCAAAATTCACCACACAAGAGACCCTAGTATAAAACCACAACGCCCTAAGGCCCATAAGCCGCTGATTTCTCTCTTAAGCACCCCAAAGCGCCACAACCGTGACACCCACTCTAAAGAGACCTTATGTGAACCTAAAACTGTTTCCTTCACCTTCTTGATACTGAAATGCATAATCCACAATGATATAAAAATACCACAAGTCTCGACACCGTCCAATGCAAATATCAGATCCAAGCCATATACCAATCCGAAATTCCCAATTGCTACATATAATTCTTGAATCCATTAGAACCATTCTCGAGAGTCGTCCACTCTGATCAAATCTCAATTGCACCACCCCAAACGGGCCAAACGATTGGTGCCCCATTGGCACGATGACACCCAAAGGAGTAACTCCACCTTAACGCAACCAAGCAAATTCCTACTCCATACACACTACATCTTTCACGACTAACCAATCAATCATTCCATAATTCCCATATACCCATAGAGTGTAATACAACCCGTATCCAGAAATTCCCTTACTCGAGTTATCCTCATTCTTAACCCCTGCAGTCATAGCTGATTCACCAGTATACCTCAAACTGAAACCAATACAACACATAATCGTGCAATCAACTTGTCGATAGAAAACTCCCCCACTTGGCTCAAAGACATAGATTAAAACACATAAATCACAATGCCCATATTCTATTACTGCCATAATACCGCAGTGAGATTCAACCAAATTCTTCCTGAGCTTCTGTATCGCAAACCATCTAATACTTCACATTATCTACAAATCTCGCATTCACCCTTGTAATAGTGAAGCCAACTTCCACAAGCGATCCAAACTCAAATTGCAAGATATATCATTCACTAGTAAAAGATAACTCTCTACAAAACATCATAAGGACCACACAACCTCAGGACACCTCGCAGAAGATAAGCCACCTGCTCTGCCTCAAACTGACATCTCTCTATACCCTTCCACAGTCACGACTACTACGCAATCAATTAATCTTCTTGATTCTGGACTCATCAACAAGACATGAGAATCTACTTTACTCCACAACTAAACAACATGAGAGATCCTTCAACACACTCATAACTCGAGACCATACGCCAAATCAAGACAAAAACCCCATAGTCCTTGCTACATCTCAAGTAAACTCTTCTCGTCACATTCAAACAATCTGAACACATCTCGCAGTCACATAATACTCACCACATATTCATTCTACCGCTCATTAAGCCACAAATTTCACTCATAAGAACACTACCGGACATATAAGTCCAAAAGCACGTGCTCACATAATCAAAATCTCCGTGCTCGAGCTACAGTCAAAACCTGGCCTCCAGTTCTCCAGACTGGCCTATCATCAGCGGTGGTATTTGCATTGAAGATTTGGCGTCATTACCTTTATAGGGTCTATGTGGATATATTCACGGACCTTAAGAGCTTTCAATATATTTTCAAGCAGAAGGAATTGAATCTGAGGCAAAGAAGATGGTGATCCACACCAATCTGTCTAAACCAATGGCTTTGCGCCATGTCACCCTCTTCTACACTCACAAAAGAAGCACAAAAGGAACTGGACCGTTGGTTCATCTCATCAACGGTCCCCATTTGATATCCGTTTTTTCTTTTTTCTTTTAAACTCTTGCCAAACCTCATCTCAACCGTTGGATTACAAGGATCCAACAAATTTTCATAACAAATCCTTTATTTAATTTCTATTCTGCGAAAACTCGGAGTCGTTGATTAAAAGAATCAACGGTTCACATTACATCACTCACATTAAACCAACCAAACCCCTCCAACCCTAATCATTAATCAGCTTGGCCCGCCGCCTCCCTTTCTTCTTTCTCTCCCTATTCTCTCAAGCCTGCAACTCCATCAATCCAAAAGACTTTGTACAAATTGGTGCAAGGTTACCCTAATCAAACCTGAATCATCTCCTATGTCCATGCTAGCCGCGAATCTTGCCTGAACCTTCCCATTTCAATCGATTCAATTCGAAATCTCAAATCAAAACCCTAGACCTAAACTATTCAACTTGAAAATCCATCAATCTCTCCCCTATTATGTCGAATCGAAGCATGCATGGCTATTATCTATGGTTTCATCATTGTTATTCGTTGTCCATAGGTCATACGCAATGACCTCTTGACATTAGGGTTTGATTGATGGTCTTTCATTCTTCAACGTTCGGCTCCTCGTTCCCAGGTAAATCATGTGTTGATTTTCCCCTCTGCTCTTCTCTGATTTCACCTCTATTGCTATCATCATCTGCCTATCGTCACTCTCCACTAACTATTTGAATTCATCAGAACCCTAAGTGGCTTGAATGCCACTATAAATATGGAATTCAATGTCTTCACCAGCACATACCTAATACAATCAGAAACACTAAGAGATACATAAAAATATGAAGAGGAGCATTAAATTCAAGGCTTTCTATTAAGTTTGAGTTTCCAGTAATAGTTATCTAATTTCTTCTTTCCTTCCTTCCATTCTACTCGAGTTCAATCTCTTGTGAGTTTATCATTGTTGGTTTGAGGTTCCTAAACGGTTAACAATCAACATTTTCTTGCTTTGCTGCTCTACAGAAGGTCAGTGCACACTAACCCCCTCCTTATCTTACTTTAATTGTGTAGTCTTGTATTCGTCATGTTTTCCCTGTTAATCCTCTGTTGTTTATGATATATATTAATATTGTAAGATTATACTTGTTATGCTCTATTTTCATTAACCTTAATAGTCTCAACTGGAACAATGAACGATGAATCTCCAACCACCTTCTTCAATATGGATACATAAAACATCACTGATGAGTTGATAGTTTTCTTTATAAGTTATGTTGTTATGATATTGCTATCCAATCTGTGTTGTTAATGAGTTCCATTCCTCATAACAATTTGTGTTGCTATCCATTTCCTGTTAAAACCTCATACCTATTGTACTGTGCTAGTTGGTCCTTATGTCTGTGATGTCATGTTGTATTATTTCAGTTCAACAAAATGACTTCCACCACTATTCGTACTCTCATATTGAAGTTGTTTGGCTCTAGCTGACAGCTTATTCATGCTACTGTGATGAAATGATCTCTTGTGAAGAAACCATAGGATAAACCTTATTAGTGTCACGATCCAAACCGATGGGTCATGACGAGTGCCCGAGTCCTACCTGTGGAACACCCCTAAGCATGCGTCTTAGATATAAACATGAATTAAGGGTAGGTCAGGAATAACACATGTCAATAAACTACTAAATCACGTGAATAACATACATGAGGAAAATATGTCCAAAAGACATATATACATATAAATGCGGAATACAGTAGGGCGAGCCGACAAGGCTACTATAGACAACTATATATCCAAAACTAGAAGCCGACAAGGCCACACACTATCAACCTATACATTACTGTCTACAAACCTCTGATAGAGTGTAAAACTGTATGAAGGACGGGGCTGGGCCCCGTCGTACCCATATCTACATACCAAACACAGCATACCAAAACTAGTAACAGCTCCGGATCAAGTGGAGCACACCAACTCTCGCTGATCAAGAATCATAAAAGGGGGGGACCATCAGCCTATCTACCTACATGTAAGGCATGAAAATCAGTACATAAAAGACATAGAAGAAACATGTAGTAAAGGAATCTGCCTGTAAGTCTAAATAACTTTGTGAATCCTGAAATATTTATAAAGTCATGCATGTGCGTATAAATGTCATATCATGCGTAGCTATATATGTACATAACATCATCAAGCCTCTGAGGGCATCCCATCATATAATATATGCGTATATAACGCCATCTGGTCATGGGTCAATGTACATGTATAAATGAATGCAATGCATAAGAAGTAAGTCTATAAGATTTCTCGGAATGTCATAAGATCAATTTGCTTCCGGATAAATTTTATCAACCACATATTTTTCTAAGACCATGAACAAAAGATATAATAATAAGACACATGGGAATTCAAGAACATAGGCACCCCTAGTGCTTCTATGAATAGAGATATTTATGAAAGTTGTGTGTTTGCTCATTTCGTTTGTATCATATGGATCATGCCAAAAGGAAAGAAGGGATATCCTTAACATACCTTACTTGACGAATTTATCAAACACTTTTACTTGAGCTTGCCAAGAACAACTTTTGCTCCTTAACTAAGCACTTCTTATGATCATGGCGTACTTCATGTTGTTGAACATATGGAGTGTCACGCCCCAACCTTGGGAAGCACGACCGGCGCTTAACCAAGTGAACTCGGCCGAGCAAGCCTATTAGATACTAGCTACTTAATTAAACCATGATCAAGAAAAGGCGTGATTTCATTAATTAGATGGATGGAAGTTCATACATACAACATTAATCCGTTTCATTAGCTATTTCGCCTTTAAGTCTCAAAATACACCGATTATTATAGTCTGAGAGGGACAAGTGATTAAACACAACATATACTTATTTAACATTCCCAACACCCATATGCAACCCACATAGTGTCTACGGAGCCTCTAAAGATATAAAAGAGTGAAGATGGTGCCGGCAACAACGCCCCGACTATACCTCAAAAGTGACCACAATATAAACAAAAGGTACAATACATGACCCCGGAATGAAATGGGGCTCACCGAGTCCGCTGAGAAGGGGATGGCACTATCTTTGATCAACACTGTCTGTTATGTAACCACCTGCATCAATTTAAAGATGTAGCGCCCCCGGCAAAAGGTACGTTAGAACCGTCGAATAGCACTAGTATGTAAAGCTAAACACCAACTCAATAAAATGAATAATAATACTAGAGGAACAGTCAAGAATCAAATAATATTAAAACAATAAGTTAAGGATCATATACGTTTTCAAGTCAATTTCCATATAATTAGGTTGGGTGATCTTTAGTACCGATATTCCACAATTCACAATACCTCTGGATTCTTACACAGAGTCTGATCTCGACCCGATCGGCTAGGCCATCTCATTTGAGATATTACCAAAATTTCATTATAATTTCCAGCACAGTGCCACCATGTGTGCAGCATGGCGTCCGATCACGGCCCGATCGGCTAGGCCATCTCATTTGAGACATCAACCATTTTCACAATTTCATCCACAATACCACTGTGTTCTTACACGGAGTCCGATCTCGGCCCGATCGGCTAGGCCATATCATCTGAGACATCACCCATATTCAATCGGTCATCTCAATTCATATTTCTTTCCCATACTTTCAATACAATGGCACGAGTGGCCCCAATTATAAAGTTATTATTGGTGCTAGAATATGTTTTTTATAATTCAAGTTCTTTTTCACATTCCAACATTATTATTATCAACAACAATAAGGCTCCCCATTCAAGACGTTAAATTCACATATGAGAAATCTGGGAGCCTTAGGCACATAGAGGCTTTTCATACAATTTGGCATAACATCCTTTATTTCAATCTTGACATGAAGTCTTAACAGTTCTAACACATATCCCATATTTTTGAATACATCCTCAAATAACAAGATAACATGATGAAGCCTTTATAATAAATATTGAACTAACATCCTTCAACACAAACACATTAGAAATCGCCAATTCTATAATGATCAAGAGCTTACTCCAATTACATGAACACCGTCGGGTTCGATTCTAAGGAGAAGGGGATTTAGCCAACATACCTTAATTGAGCTTCTCAAACTCTAAAATAATCTGGAATTCTTAGCAACTTCAATCTATTTTAGAAATATAAAAAGTTGGACCAAAATTAGGAAGATGAACATGGTTTTAGCTCATTTGAGCATATTATCAAACACTAGGTGTGCATCAATGTTTTAAGGCCCTTTTTGTTGAAGATTCCATCATTCCCCAACTCATTCTCTATCATTTTTAGCTCACAATCTTCCCACATACTACAAGGATACATGCATGCAAGGTAAGCACTCCCATCCCCATGAATTACCTTGCTAATAGCCCATTCTAGTTACATTTTAGAATTAAGAGTTTGGGTGATAGAATCTTACCTCTTAGGAAGAATACCTAGGTGCCTCTCTTGATAATCTTCAAGATTTTAAGTGAGAATTGAAGAGCAATGTAATGAAGATCACTTCTCCCTCAAGGACCCTCTCTCTCACTCTAAAAATGTCAGAAAATATGATCAAAATGGTCCATGGGATGTGTTTTAACGAAATAGGGTCGGGTTTAAAAACCCCAAAATTGAAGCTCTGGAACGGGTTCTGCAGTCGCATATGCGACCGCATAGAGGTTATGCGGTCCGCGAAATGACCGCAAAAATAGGTGCCAGAACTGGAAAAACAACTTACCTGGTCTGCGATCACTATGCGGCCCGCCGACCTGTTCTGCGGTCGCATAATGCACCGCAGAACGATTCTGCGGTTGCATAGTGTACCGCAGAACCTCCCTTCAAAAAATCCCAAGGCAGGGTGTGCGACAAGAATGCGGCCCGTGAAACGGTTATGCGGCCGCATAATGGCCGCGAAATTGGGCATCAAAAATGCCCCAGGAATCTGCCCCACTCTGCGACCAGTATACGGTCCGCATTGTGGTTCTGCGGCCACAGAATAGAACGCAGAAAAGCGTACTTCTGCCCAACATTTTCCTTCAACTCCCAGCATACTGTTAAATCCAAAAACACCTAGCGTACTGTTTAACCTCTACGCCTACTTTGGCATCACGAAATCCGGGTTTTTAGGAAATTTTTTACGGGGCCTTACATATTCCCCCACTTAATATCATTCGTCTCGAATGAGGATCAGGGTCCATTATTAGTACCTTGTACAACCCATTTTCATACTCCACACCAGCAGCTCCAAATTTAACTAACTCCTCAAATTTCAAAAAAATTCGCCTGACTTTCCGTTGTAATTAGGCCTATCCACCTATCAGAGAGCCCCAGAATCACATCCTAACAACATATTCATAAACCAATAACATAACATCACTCATAACAACACCAACCGTGGCCTCATGTCAACAACATATAATCAAAAGGAACACCTTTACATTAACTGAACAAGTGATACTAAATTCATTGGCAACAAGTTCATAAAAAGAAAGGATTACACAGGTATTCAAACAAGTAAGGATACTTCTTCTTCATTTCTTCCTCGGCCTCCCACATGGCCTCTTCAACCTGCTGGTTTCGCCATAATACTTTCACGGAGGCAATTTCTTTATTCCTCAACTTTCGGACTTGCCTATCAAGAATGGCAACTGAAATTTCTTCATATGACAATTCTTCATTAACCTCAATGGTCTCAATCGGCACAATAGTTGACGGATCTCCAACTACCTTTTTCAACATAGGCACATGGAATACCGGGTGGACTAATGACATTTCGGGTGGTAGCTCAAGCTTGTACGCCACCTAGCCATTTTTCTGAATGATTTTGTACGGCCCGATATACCTCGGACTCAATTTCCCATTTTTCCCAAACCCCATAATACCCTTCATGGGGGGAAACCTTCAAGAATACCCAATCATCTTCTTTGAACTCTAAGTCTCTGCAACGAACATCCGAATAGGATTCTTTTACGACTCTGGGCATATTTCAACCGCTCCTTTGTGATATTAACCTTCTCCATAGCCTGATGCACGAGGTCTGGCCCTATTAACTCAGCTTCCCCAATCTCGAACCACCCAATGGGAGATCTACATCTCCTACCATACAATGCCTCAAATAATGCCATCTAAATACTCGCATGAAAGTGGTTGTTATAAGCAAACTCTATGAGTGAAAAATGATCATCCCAGCTACCCTTAAAATCAAGAACACAAGCACATAACATGTCCTCAAGCGTCTGAATAGTCCGTTGTGCTTGCCCGTCGGTCTGTGGATGGAAAGTTGTACTAAGATTCACCTGAGTACCCAAACCTTGCTCAAATTGCTTCCAAATATTTGCCGTGAACTGAGCCCCTCAATGAGAAATGATAGAAACTAGAGTACCATGTAGCCTGACTATTTCCCTGATATACAACTGAGCATAATGTTCCGATGTGTCAGTAGATTTAACTGGCAAGAAATGACCTGATTTCGTGAGTCGGTCCACAATCACCCAAATTGAGTCAAACTTGCGCGGAGTGTGTGGTAATCCTACCACAAAATCCATATTAATCATCTCCCACTTCCACATTGCAATTTCTATGTTCAGTGCCAACCCACCAGGCCGTTGATGTTCGGCCTTCACTTGCTGACAGTTCGGATACCTTGCCACAAAGTCTGCCACATTCCTTTTCATGTCATTCCACCAATAGACTTCCTTGAGATCGTGATACATCTTTGTAGAACCTGGATGCACTGAATACCTAGAAGCGTGAGCCTCTGTCATGATTCTTTTCCGGAGACCATCTACTTTCGGAACACATAGTCGTCCTTGGTACCTTAGGGTACCATCATCCAAGCCAAGAGCAAAAGCCGTAGTCTTATATTTTTGAATCCCCTCATTCAATTGCACCAAAGATGGATCATTGTATTGCTTCTCTTTGACTTCCACAACAAGCGACGATTCAGACCTATTTTGCACAATTACCCTTCCTCACTAGAGTCCGCAAGACGAACTCCCAAACTAGCCAATCGATGGACATCCTTGGCCAATGGCCTTTGATATACCTCCAAGTGTGCTAAACTACCCATAGATTTCCGGCTAAGAGCATCCACCACAATATTGGCTTTCCCTGGGTGATATAGAATATCAATGTCATAATCCTTGAGTAACTCAAGCCATCTTCTCTACCTCAGATTCAGCTCCTTTTGTTTGAAAATATATTGAAGACTCTTGTGGTCCGTGAATACATCCACATGGACCCCGTACAAATAGTGATGCCAAATTTTCTATGCAAAATCCACCGCCGCAAGTTCTAAGTCATGTGTTGGATAATTCTTTTCATGATTCTTGGGTTGCCTAGAAGCATATGCTATAACCTTCCCGTGTTTCATAAACACACACCCAAGCCCAATTCATGAAGCATCACAATATATCATGAATTTGTCCGTACCCTCCGGCAGGGTCAACACCGGTGCTATAGTCAATCTTGATTTCAACTCCTGGAAGCTCCTTTCACAAGCATCAGACCATTGGAACATAACCGCTTTCTGAGTCAATTTAGTCAACGGAGAGGCAAGGGTAGAGAACCCCTCCACAGACTTCGTATAATACCCTGCTAAGCCCAAGAAACTGCGAATCTCGGTGGGCGTTGTAGGTCTAGGCCAATTCTTTACTGCTGAAATCGTTTGAGGATCAACCTTAATTACTTCTCTAGAGACAACATGACCCAAGAATGTGATAGATTCTAGCCAAAATTCGCACTTTGAAAACTTCGCATACAATTGGTGCTAATGAAGAGTCTGCAAAACTATCGTGAGATGATCGGCATGGTCCTCCCGACCTCGTAAATACACAAGAATATCGTCAATGAACACTATCAAAAAGGAGTCAAAGAAAGGCTTGAAAACCCGATTCATAAGGTCCATGAAAGCTGTTGGGGCATTCGTTAGCCCAAAAGACATCACTAGAAATTCAAAATGCCCATACCGGGTTCTAAAAGCTGTTTTCGAAATATCCTGCTCCCTGATCTTCAATTGGTGATACCCGGATCGTAAATCAATTTTGGAGAAGTATCTAGCACCTTGTAACTGATCAAACAAATCATCTATTCTTGGTAGTGGGTATTTGTTTTTTATTGTGACTTTGTTGAGCTTCCGGTAGTCAATACACATCCTTAGTGATCCATCTTTCTTCCTCACAAAGAGAATCGGTGCGTCCCATGGAGACACACTCAGTCGGCTGAAACCCTTCTCTAACAAATCCTTCAATTGTTCCTTTAGTTCCTTCAATTCTGCTGGTGCCATCCTATAGGGTGGAATAGATATAGGATGCGTGTCTGGCATCACATCAATCCCAAAATCAATTTCCCTGTCTGGCGGAATCCTAGGGAGCTCGTCAGGAAAGATGGCTTGAGACACACCCAGGAGTATTGTGATCACATAGGAAAACCCCAAAAACAAGCACGGTAGAAACACCTTACTCATTAGTATATGGGTCTAAAGCAGTCATACCAGCTGAAGTAGGGGAACCCAGCCTAAGATACACCAATGAGAGCGGCAGCAACAATGACGAGAACAGAAGATAGGATCATGACAAAGTCGAAGAATGGAGAGACATGGCATATGTAAGAATGGTCGCACAGAAACAACAAGCAGAACGCTACTACAATGGAAAAGCCAGAGTATGGTTACTCAAGGTCGGGGACTACATGCTCAAGGCAAGGGCCCAAGCATGAAAAGACCCACGAGAAGGGAAATTAGGAGCCTATTGGGATGGACCGTCAGGGCAAAACGATGTAATCGACACAATGTGATTAAGAAGAATGAGATACCTATTTGTTAGAACTATTCTCCTAAGTCTCTCAAATAAAAGGTACGTTCGACCAGCTCGAACAAAATCCTTTGGCCCTTGACCATCTCTCAACTAAGAGGTACGTTCAAACAACTCGAACAAAACCCCTCGGCCCTTGGCCACGTCTCAACTAAGAGTGTTCGACCAGCTCCAAACCCCCTCGGCCCTTGGCCACGTCTCAACTAAGAGGCATGTTTGAACAACATAAACAAGACTCCTAGACCCCTGGCGACGTCTTAACTAAAAAGACATATGTTCGAACAACTCAAACTAAACTCCTCGGCCCGTGTCCACTCCACACCTACACAAAAGGCACTCACTCAACTCCTTGAGCAGAGTTCCATAGCCCCAGGGCCATCAGAACCCAGAGGGCAACAATAAAGGGAAGAAGTGCAGAAGTAAAGTACACAACCACAAAAACAAAAAGGAATGCAAGGATAGAAAAGGTACGCTTAAAATAAAAGTTGACTTTAATATTTAGATAAGAGTCTTTACACAGGCATATAAAGATGCCAACAAAAAGGAGAAAAGTGCAAAAAGCTCCTACAAAACAAGAGCAGAGCGCCTAATCACTGCCTCCACCTTGGTCTCCACCGTCCTCTTTATTATTGCCTCGGTTATAAGCAGAGTCACACCAAGCACTGTCTTCAAACTCGGGGAGGTCCTCTTCATCATTACCCTCTGCATTAGGTTGAGGCGTGTCGAAGTCATAACTATAGGCCAACTGAGCTTAACGAGCTTTAACTCGGGCCTCTTCCAAGGAAGTATCATAGAACAAATCTGTCTAGCCCAACTCTTGAACCACCTCTACTGGGGCCTTGGCAAGAATCCACCCCTCATATTGTTTTCGTGGAATGGTCGGGAACTCAGAGGTATGAGAAGTGGAGGGTCGTTCGAGCATCCCAGCGTTCTCGCCCTCAGCAGCAAAAACCCGCTCATGCAGCTCGGCATTCTCTCACCAACTCGTCGATCCTCTCCTCGAGTTGAGCCTCTTTAGCATCAACTGTCGGTTGAACATTATCCCGGTAAGCCGGAATACTTTTATTCGCCAACTCAAAATGGGCAGCCCTCCTCTGAGCTTGTCTCCAGGTAGACTCCGCTTCCTCGATCAGCTGCAGCTTACCAGCTACCACCTCCCTCAGCCCCTCCATTTCAAACTGGCGCTCATCCAATTGATCTTACAACTGGTCGTCCCGACTCTGAAGGTCGCGGCACTAAGCCTCAATACCCTTGCTCAACTCCAGTTCCCCGTCTTTCCTTTTCAGCGCCCCTTCCGAAGAGCTAAGCCACTCCACGGATGCGAGTAGCTCTTCATCCTTTATTTTTAGCTCCTCCCTAAGGGTGGTCATGTCACCCCCCTCGCGGAGCCTTCTCTCAGCTTCCATGTACCGCCTTTGCTACTCATCAAACATTGTCCTCATCTTGTAGTAAACCTATTTCTACCTCTGCTCCCTCTGAACACTCTCGATTTCTAGGATAACGGCTTACACGTGAAAAAGAAAAAGAGGAAATAAGAAAAGATTCAAAAGAAAACCAAAGCCGAGAAGAAAAGGAAATGACTTACTTGAGAGCAAGGCCGATGATACTCTTGGATAGAGTGATATCACTAAGCCCCCCGAGAGTCTGATGCTCGGCATCAGAACTGAAGGGGCCGAAGGCCTGGATCACATCCTAAGTGTTCTTAAGTAGGTCGGGATTTACCAGGGCCGTGATCGTCCTTGACCCTCCCTCTACTCTCACTTCGACATGAATCGTTCTGCAGTCAATCATTTCATGTTCTACAACATCGAAGTCAGAGTCAGACTCATCTCCAATGGGCTCAGCTCGCTCGTCGCACTACTCGGAGAGCATCATTATTTTCCCCTTATTAGCCGGGAAAGCTTCCTGAGCTAGTTCATCAAACAGAGCCTCCTCGTGCCCTGGAAGTGTGGGATCTTTGCTAGAGGCATTCATGGTAGCCTCGTTCCCTTCAAACCGCCGAGAAGCCGCAACATTGGCTTCCTCCAACCGAGGCACCTCCAGGACCGCACCAGTATCTCCCCCGGCCACGATTGTCACATCATCTTTCACCTCGACCACAGGGGAGACTTAAGATAAGTCAACTACCGCTGGTGCACAAGTTCACTATCTACTGTCCTCCTCTTTCGGGGCCTCAAGTCCATGCCACTTGGGGAAACCTCATCGTCCTCAACCTTGGAAGGAGCCGATGGGATAACAGGTATAAAGGTCGAACAAGAGGCAGGAGTAGAGGAAGCAATGCCCCTCCTTCTCTTGAAAGAACACTACAAGATAAGTGATTATTAGCGATAAAAAATTCAGTCGTTAAAAGCCCAAATATGGTCGCTATAGGTCACTAACGACCGGGCAAAAACTGGTCGTCACCGGTCACTTAATGCGCCGTCGTTAAAAGTTAACGACCGGATTGGAGTTCGGTCATTAAAGATTCTTAAGCGACGACATATTTTATGTTCGTTATACTTACTCTTTTGTGACCGAATTTTCCCTCGTTGATTTGTCATCCGGTCGTTAAAGCTCTTAAAAAACAACCACAAATTCTATTACAATAATTACTTTTAGCGACCGGAGTTCCCTTTCGTTAACTTTATGTTACTTTTAATACTATTTTTTTCCGCTAAAGCCTGTTCAACAATTTGATAATCCAATCATTAAATAGTTGTAAAGACCATATTTTCCTTCGCTTATATGAAATTTTAATAAATGTAATTAGATAATTCATAAATGTTTCCATGTGTTTGCGCAATAATATTCATTGTTCGATATACTTATACATACACATCAGAAAAAATAATAAATAACCACACGTATTCACATAAAATTAATATGTCAACTAGAAAGAACAATAAAATAACACATTACTAGAATACACATCTAAACTGTATGACTTTTTCACTATCAAATCCTAAAAGAGAGAAAACAAAATTATAACATATGTACAATGACAACATCCCTAAACAACCGCCAAGAAAGCTATAAGATCTAATATGCATCAACTTGCTTTGTACTTTCTTCAATGACATCTTCATACTTCAAATTTTTGGCATGTTGAAAGAACAAGCTCATGTCAGTTTAGTAAAAACTTCTCTAACTATTTTATTTAAAAAAAACAAATAAATAAATTTAATCATCGTGTTAATTGAACAATTGGAGTAAATAAATAAAACATGGCGATTATAAATCTAAAGCATAAGACATAAATTTTTCTGGAATTCAAATAACCTTTATTAAAAAGTTCCAAACATGGTGAAAGAGAAAGCTAATAATACTAAATGTATAAGCATAGGGCATAACTGTGCAAAAAGTGAATGAGCAGGACAAGAACAGATAGTTTGGCCAACAACGAAGAAGGAGAAGACCAAGAAGAGTTGAACAGGGTGATATTTCAACTACAAGTGAATTAAACCAACAACATCAGCCAGTGAAGCAAAGTCAAGAACATGATAGGGAAAACTATCACTAAAGATGAACAAATCAGAAACAGATACAGAGAGGATTTACAAATTGCGGAACATGTAATTGAGAATACAAAACCACCAAATCATGGTGGAGGATCCTCTTAATAAATGACTTGGATGATTTTGAACATAGGGGGAATCAATAAAAGATATAAACAAAAAGGGTTAAAAACAACAACAATTAAGAGACAAATTTCTAAAAATAAAATTATTAAAAGCAGGCAAAATAAATTAGCACACATAATTACAACAATACAACAACAATAACAACCCAATAAAGTCCCATAAGTGGGGTCTAGGGAGGGTAGAATGTATGCAGACGTTACCCCTATCCCGGAGGGATAGAAAGGTTGTTTCCAAAAAATCCTCGGCTCAAGAAGAAGAAAATAGACAATAGAATCTATGACAACAACAAAAATCAGAAAGATAATATAAGCATCGTAGGAAATAGAAAATGGATGGAATTCACTATATTCTAGTGTAAAATAATTTTTACGTTATCAGTATAGTTTAAGCTGTGATAGCAAGTACAACCATTTTTAGCAGATCACCATTTAATAATTATCATACAATCTTATTGTAATGATCTTACAAGTGACCCGATTGTGTAAATTTTTTTATACCGCCAGTACGTTTTAAGCTCCTTCCTTTATTCTCCTGTCACTTCTCCCAAAATCTTGAAAGAGCTCTTCTGTTACTATCGACTGCATATCTTCATCAAATTCACATTTCTATCTTTATTGTTAACCTTTAGACAGAGAGATAACCCAAGAAAGGGAAAAAGATATACTAACCAAATAAGAGGCTGAGTTTCTCACTTTCGTTCATTGATGCAAAATCTGTTCACCATCAAGTTAATTTCGGGTGAGGACCTACTCTTCTTTTCATATTTTTTACTAATGTTTATCATCTTCTTATTCATAAGAGTTCATATAGTATTATAACATTAATGACATTTGTATCATCACACGAGCAACATAGACTAAAAATCACTATTACGAGTGAACTTTACAAATTATAAGAGCTAATATACTGTAAAAAGTTTTTCAACTTTAAAATTAACTGATGGTAACTGAACAAAAAAAAGTAATGTACCGTAATAAGAAGCGGTTGGTATGACTGGTGTAAAAGAGTGTTACATTATCATAATATAAGAATCAAACAAAGTGAGGTTCTAATGATCAAAGCTGATGGGCGGTTGATATCCATATAGATAGTCATGAATAACTTAATAATTGAAGTAAGACAAAATACGGAAATCTATGTTCTCCTATTTTATGAAATTATGCACTAGTTCAAACCAAGTAATACAGAAGTCAAACATTACTTCACCTACATGGACTAGTTCAAACCAAGTAATACAGAAATCAAACATAACTTAACCTATTTAATATGTGAAAGCCATGATACCAATTATAGTTAAATATATGTATTCAGAAGTAAACCTGCAAATGGCTGGCGACATTTTCTCTAGTTAATTCAGGGACTTTCCTTTGATCAAGAATCTTTTTTGGTATCAGCACACATAATTACATTGAGATAAAAATATCAAACAAGCTAATTCATGAAATTTATGTCATTTTTTTCCTACTACTATTGTGTTTGTTTGTATCTTGAATGAAACTATCTAATGCTGCTCAATATCAATAAAGAGTTGAAAAGAAAAATGAAAAAGGTCGCACCTCCATATTGTAGAGACACTACCATTTCTTTTTGTACCTACAAACACTTGCTATTACTTTTTGTATATTACTAAAAACACTATGTGCTAAAGAATATATGAAAGTTACACTTCAAAGAACAAAATAGATATCTTTGTAGAAATCCAGGAGCAGAGGTATCTGATTAGTTGACTGCTATCCAGTAATATGCCAGTGAATTAGAATTATCTAAATACTTGAAATAAGTTCATTGTCTATTCATAAAAAAATGTAAAAGTTTTATAGCACATTCTTGAATATAGAAAAGTACCAAAATTAGATAAAATATTATATTATCTTATCGATATATCATAAAAGAAAAGGAAAAAGTTTAGCTAAGGAAAAATGGGTTCTATAAGTGATCGAAAAATAAGAGATTGAAAAATACAGAAGCCTTTCATAGTGAAGCAGGATGGTGATCAACAGAGTTCATGCACAACAATTATTTATTTATTTCATCCTTCAACAAAAAAGAGCGAGGGACCTGAGTTGTTGACATGAAAAATAGAAGAAAGCACGATAACAAATATGACGTCATCTGGTTAACCAACGGATTATACAAACTCACAAAATGAAAATGCAGCAAAATCCACTCCCAGTAGCGATATTGACCTTGCGAAATTTTGGAATTCTACTTATTGTTTAAGGGGTTAGAAGCAGAAGTTATTCTATGTATTTTGAGTCTAGATTACTTAAAGTTGAATGTTCTGTTATATTATGAGATAATCACATATTATTCTTGCTAATTTATTAGATGCAGTAAGTACACATCTTTTAGTAGTTATTGAAGATCAATATTCTTAGTTAATGATAGACAAAAAATGTTTTCTATTTATAAAGATCAGTAAAAGTTTATGCAATAAACAGAATATGGCATTGAATTGAGGTAGTAGCAGCAAATAAACCAAATTTTCTCAAGCTTAATTTTATTACTTCACTGTAATAGTAATTTCAATGTATTCTGATAAGCTAAAAGGAAAAATGAGACTTGGATGGGTTTATGGGTTGGACTCAGATTTGATTAAATTAAGCTACTTAATATGCATACTAAAAAAATTTGGTATTTCGGTATACCGAAATTTAGAAACCTTAATACCGAATACCTAACCGAAGAACCGAAATATTGATATCCCAATACCGAAGACCGTACCGAAAAACGAAGAACCTGTACCGAAGAACCAACTTAATTAGGTTCAGACGTAGACCTGTTTTGCGGTTAGAATTAGCGACTTTCTTACAACCTGTTTGTTCATAGACATTAGTTCACCCTATTCTAGCTGCATATTAAAGCAGATTTTCAAGGACAACCGGTAATTACAAGAAATAGACTTTAGGCAGTTTATATCAAGTCAATAATTTATCTGATTCATATATTTGTGCCTAAAATGGAGCAAGTATGGCAAAGTTCGTTTCAGAAGGACCCGAAGTGGAGATTTTGGTGCCCATTCTTGCTAGCCTCCATTATGACTTGAGAACTTGACTGCTATCCTAGTTCCTACATTCCCCCTTCTAGCACGTTTTTGGGTTTCTTTTTTATTTTTGTGCCCACCCCTACTTTCACTAGAGAAAGTTTACAATACAATCATGACCAGATATTGAGAAGCTTTTTTCCCAATAACAATATGCAATCAAACCCAATTCCAAAAAATAATCTGCTCTAAAGATGAATACACATAGCTATTATGTAACGAGCAAAATTCAATGAAAATAAAGAAACAACTTCTGCACATTCAACATCAATATTCATAAAACATACCTGTAATTATAAATTTGAAGCATATGTAATTATAAGAAGAAACTCAATATTTGAAAAACAGAGAGAGAATTGATAACATAAAAAAATGCCCAATTTCAAAATAATTTACTACAAGTTTAGAGCTTACCTTGATGAGAAGAAGAATGAAACCCTAGGTTGCAGAGAGGAAACCAAATTGTGATTCTTTGTAGAGTTCAATTTGTGAGATGTTAGCTATTATTTCTCATGTAACTGTAAGTTATTGTATAGTTATATAAAACATACAGTACGGTTCTTTTGAGGGAAAGGGGGGAGGCGAAGAGGGGAAGTGAGTTGAGGGGTGCGTGGGCCAATTGTGGGTTGGGCAAAAAAAGAGCGAAAAAAAGAATCAGATGAATGATTAGGGAGATTTTGTGTGATTGGAATTTGGTGTGATAATGACAGTAGGAACATGTGGGGTAGGGGAAGGGGTGGAATGTTGAACCTTGGTACTTGAAGTGGGTGTTTCAAAAGCAAACATAAAACATATTTTTAGTGGAAAGGGGTGTGGTAGTATTAGTCTGAATAGAAGATATTTTTGGTGTTGTGGATGATGTAGTAGGGGTGTATTGATTGGGCGTTACAATCTAATCTTTAATCATCACTTGGTTCGGTGACCCGGTGTAACCGGTGAAACTGAGACACTGATATGAAAGCATGGTATCTGCAGTCTCTTAGGAACAATTCTTTTGTCAAATCATCTAGCTTTTGATTTTAAGACGCTGGACCAAATGACCCCGCGGTCATACACTTTGCCGAAATAAACTTAGGTTTTAGATACACTTATAACGACCGGATTAAAATCTCTTCGTTAGAATTTGGTCGTTAAAAGTCAATGTTTTTGTTGTGGAAGGTATCAGCGCCAGGTTCCTCTTGACAACCTCCTTGGCAGGACCTAGAAAGCAATACGAAGACAAACATAATTAGACCAACAAAATCGAATACAACACCATCTGAAAATAACGTACTAATGATACCTTTCGAGGGGAAGCCGGTTTGTACTTTTGCCAAAAACTAGATCAATCTCGGATCCCCACAGTACAAGGAAGGACCTGCCTGACCCATGGTGCGTCACAAACTGGAGGCTCTGAGCAGTAGCTACAAGACGAGAAGAGTCATCCCACAAAGTCAAATATGCATGATCATATGAAAGAACATAGACGAGTAAAAGTGCTTACGAGTGTGCTTCCAATACTCCGGGAAGTCTGTGACATCGGCCACACCGGACTCAGTCTTGACAAAAAAGAAGTCTAGCCAAAACTATCGACTACCTTTATCGTCTGTCTTGACGACCATGGATTTGCTTCCTCGGTGGCGAATGTTCAACAACGTACCCCGATAAAAGTTAGGCATGTACAAATACACAATACGTCGCAGACTAATTTCGACATTGGCTAGCTCGACAAACTTAAAAAAATATCTTGATTACCTTGTAAACCATGGGCGCAAGTTGGGCCGGGAAGATCCGGTAATGGCGGCAGAATTTCTCCACCAAAGGGGAAAGAGGAAAAGAATAGATGATGGTGAAGGGGTAGGTAGGTATATAGGGCCTAGTATCTTGGACCGTTAGTATACACTTTGTCATTGCGCGCGGGTACAAGCTCCACTTGGTTGGGAACGCCATATTTGGCTTTAAACTCCGCCAAACACTTGGCCGTTAAAGAAGACCGGAAAGCCTCCACCACCGCCTCCGGCTACCGTTACAGGTCTAATTACGCTTCAGGATTATGAGAAATTATCTTCTCCACCGAGGGAAGAGCCTCTGCTTCAATGGCAATGGTGGTAACAGCCAGTAACGTGGCTGGAACCTCCTCATTTATGCTAGGAACATCTCCACCACGAACACCAGAAGATGAGCGAGACATGCTTGTGAAGGTATGGAATTTATGAAGGAAAAGAGTTGAGAAAAATGGAAGAAAACATCAGAGAATGATGGGAAAGGAAAGAAAATTTAGCAAAGATAAAGGAAATTCAGGTAGTGAAAAAAGAGAAAGGATTAACGTAGCGGTGATCATCCCTTTTTTTTAAAGGAGGGCTCTTGGGATTCGAAGTGACTCATCATGATTTCAGCCACAGTCGAAACGCATGTTTTGATGTGACGCATCGGAAACAGATGTCATCATAATGCCTGACGTCGCATCCCAGCCACGTGGGTAGTGGTTTGAACAGGAGCATATGGTCGTGGTGGGTTTGGATGTGTATTGGCTCGTGGAGGGTTGTAGTGGGGTTGAGTGTTGTAGTATGGTTGGGCGTTATGTACTGGGGTATATGTGGGTTTATGTGGAGGATGAGTGTTTGTGGGGCAGGGGTGGTTCGACAAGGAGGACTCTATTGATAATAGCGGACAATCGTCGTCACTTCTTCTTTCTTTTTTTTCCCACTACCGATGGAACTAGATTGTATAGCCTTGCTAGCAGCTTGTTGTACTTCCATTGACTATATCTTTCCTGACTTAATACCTTGATCCATGAAATCTCCCATTTTAATCAGCTTAGGGAACTTATGACCCATCATCCCCATCATCTTCTCGAAGTAGATTCCTTCTTGACCACGGATGAAATACTTAGTCAGCTTGTTATCATCCAATGGGGGTTGTGCCATAGCAACTTGTGATCTCCAACAACGACCGTATTCTTGAAATTATTCAGAGGACTTCTTTTGTAAGTTTACCAAAGCAAATATATCCGGAGTGACATTAGTGTTAAACCTGAAGATTTTCATGAAATCTACGGCCATGTCTTGCCACTCCCTCCAATTCCTGGGGTCCTGTCTGGTGTACCAAGTAAGCGTTTCCACAGTCAGATTCCTTATAAATAGTTTCATTCTTAACTTTTTGTTTCTCCCCACTCCGACCAACTTGTCACAATATGCGCTCAAGTGAGCATGGGGATCGCCTGTTCCATCAAAGATATCAAACTTTGGAGGCTTGTACTCTACGGGCATGTCAACATCAGAGTGTATGCATAGCTCTTCATAATCCAAGCTCTCTCTCCTCGAGCAACTTGGACAGTGACTCATCATCCTTGCATTTTGATTCTCTCTCCATATTGGCATATTGATCTATCTCATAAGGCACTCTAACTGTGACATGTGCGGTAAAGGGTGGTGTTAAGAAGTAACATATACGGGTGAAACATACCGCTCATGTATGGCGGTGTGTGCCACATGTATATACTGCGTGTGGTTTTTGGTGAGAGTGACATTGTCACGAGGAGGGATATGGACCAAATTGGTGGTGGTTGTTGGATTTTGTGGTGCTTGGACATAGTTGGGAACATAAGGTGTGTGTATGGGAGGATTTGGTGGATTTACGGGGGTTAGTGGCAGTATGACTTGAGTTATGGCACGGTGTGTGGTGATAGTTGGTGGGGTATTAGTTGTTTGTTGGGTTGATGAAGGAAAATGGTCGGGGATTGAATCTAGTAAGGGGAAGCGGGGTGGTTGTGGAAGCGTTGTTACAGCCAGATGTGCCAATAAAAAGCACTCAGGCGTGCACCAGAGGTTTTGCCCTATTCCCATTGTGATCAGGTCGTTCCACTCGTCCCGAGCTTTCTTACCCTTGGGATTGGAATCTGCCAATTGTAATCATCCTCGTAGAAAGTTGTCCTTGACCAAATGGCACATCTTTAATCAGAACAAATTTCCTAACAACCCTCAGTGATGGGTACGGTTGAATCCCTTCCAGACCTGCCAACTCGATGAAGTTCTTTCCCGGGCTTCTCAGGATCGCTCTACCACTCAACCAAGAAAGTTTCCAGTGGATGAATTCTTTGCTCACGTGGGTTAGAAGTTCCTTCCACTCCTCCTAGCCACGTGGTATAGCCCAATACCTCATCCTTTCATTGTGGTTGCAGATCATGTTACGGGTGCCAACAAAGTAGTCGATGGTCGGTTCCCTATGGAAGAAATGCTCTATATCCCATATCTGATATAGCAAGTTGCAGCCTTGAAGAAATTGTATCCTCTTGAACACGCCGACGGTTCTTGGAATGTCTCCGCCAGTATCAAGGGGATAAGAGTGACCCCCAGGTCTCCTCAGAAGGTAGCCAAAACCATGGGCAGTGGATTGATATTGATCAGCCCCTTTCTTTGTAGGAAAATGAAAAGTCCCAATAGTGCTAGAGAAACGTTTAGGGGGCAAAGGATCTCCCATGCCGCTTGATCACACTGGAATTCCTCAAGATACGACTCATAGCTCTCCTGGTGCCCAAATTTGTCAAGTAGCTGGTCCAGACTCACCTATCCATCCTCGGTGTTTCTCAAGTTTTTGTTGCCCCTCAGACCTAGTGCATGGAGGAATATGTGGTCTGGCATGATGACTGGCAGTATTGGCTTCTGCCTGGCTAATGGTAACTCCCTGAAAATAGTAATCTCTTCTAGTGTTGGCGTCAGCTCATAGTCAAGAAATTTGAAGACCACCTTGGCTGGGTCCCACAAATCTATGAGCAACCGGGTGAGTACCCGGTCAGCTCGGATGTTCATCAGGGGGGTTATTGCTCCTAGGTGTGTCCTGATCTCGTCTCCATGCTCCCGTCGAATGTTTCTCCACCACTACTTCAATTTGTGAGTTGCACCCATGACCATGTTAATCTCTGGGATGTTATGATTAATTTCCATCTAAAGAGGTGAAAGGATTGGTAAATATTTTTCTCTAGATCCTTAGTGTCTCATCTGGATTGATTCATCATTCCATAGAAAGCATATCATTGGGTGCATGACCGGTTAACATTAAGGTGGCTGTCCTAATTGTGAGTCAACACCAAGGACCGAACCACCTAAGATTTATGCAACATGACCTATGTTTGCTAAGAGTATAGTGTTTCCTAATTTTGGAGTTCGACTGAATGACTTCGAAACGTTATGTCAGTTGACTTGATAAAGTTGTTCTCTAAAGTTAGAGAGTTTTGAAAGAAGGTTCGGAGGGATGAAAAGACAACGCTCGCATGCCATTATGTGTGATTGTATACAACCAAGACTCGATAGGAAAGATGTGATGACAGTGTATAAAGAAGTAACAGATAATTGTGGTAAAATAATAATAATATTAAAATTAAACAGGTAAGCATGTATCAGCAGGTTGTAAACAAGTAGGATAAAACGAGTAAACACATATTTGCAGGTTAAACATTAATAAAGAAGAATATAACAAAATATCGCCAAGTTCAAGTCTAGCCTAAGTCTGCTAAGGTCAGAACCTAAGTGTACATCCCCTGCAGAGTTACCATATTGTTGCACCCTATTTTGCACTAGTCAAAACACAATACAACTAATGGTTCTTCTAAAGTTGATAAAAGAGAGTTGCCACCTAATATTTAAGGTATATTAGAGTACTTATAAGTCTATAAAATTATTATCCTAATGGTCTGCTAACTGATGAGATTTGGGTAAGGGGTTATTCTAAGGGGAAGGTGTTACAAACCTCTTAAAATCCACCTGAGATAGCTCCTTAAATTTAGGTTAGGTATTGGAGGAGTAAAGTCTATATTCTATTTAGTTAGTGGTTAAAGTGGCTAAGTGAATTTACGGAAAATGTTTCAGTATACTTGAAAACTCATTGTTTTGGAAAAGGTTGTGCATTTATCTTTGAAAAGAATGATGCTATGTGTTTGTAGGTTTTTCCTATTTTATAGGATAAGAACTTAAAATATGCTTTAGTTGAAAAAAAGATATACCACCTAAAAATATGCTTTGGTTGAAGGCAATTATACCTTGTTTATTTCATAGAGAGGGTTCTAGTAAGCACATTATGTTTCGAATCCTTTCGTTATTTTTTGTAAGCACGATTGTGTACAGTTGCTTTTATCTTTTGAAATAGTTTTGTAGTCCTCGTGATTCATTTGCAAATTTTCAAGAAAGATTTGCTTTTGTTTTATGAATCTTCCAAAAGAACTTTAAATTGAAAAGTCGTTAGTAATAAAAGAAACTATTTATTTATTAGCTAGATTAGCCTCAACTTTATTATACGCAAATGTTAAAGTAACGAAAGCAAACGAATCCTATAACTACATTTTGGCCTTTTACCTACATGTCTTGGTTTGCCTATATTTCCTAAACATCCAAAATATCAAGAAAAAACATCCAATAGTAAAGTTTGTTTCAAAGACATATACACAGAAGCAACAAATAGTAATAGCTATCGTTAAAAAAATGAGAGAAATGGGAAGAGAGCTGGACTCTTGATATTGGGCCAGCACATAGTCAGTCCCAATGGGGTTCACATCAGCGACAGATTCCAATAAAGCAGGATAAAAGAGGTGATCCAGATCTGGGATTTGGGCCTGAGTCCCAAGGCACTCAGCAGACTCGGATTGAACATGCATAAAAAAACATGGAAAATATTAGCATAAATCAATATGAGATAAAAATTATAACAAGTAATGATGATAATAAAGGGCTGAAGGATAATGTGAAACTAGTTTTACTTGTATTAATCCTATGAGGATTAATAAGAGTTAATGACCAAAGGCTTAGAGTAAAATATTATTCATGGATAAAATCCCCCTGTGGCCCCGTGGCACTTCAGAGTTCACAAGGGTCTCATGGACCCCGAGCAATGCTTGTGTTAGGGAGGGGTACCTTAGCCACAAATCAGGTTTCACACCTAAATACCTTTACTCATCTACTCTTAATCTTCCTTAAAGGTTTAAACACAAATAAAGTGTCAACTCAGTAGTTTCGCATTGCCAAGATACAAGCAGTAGATAGAAAAGGTCATAGTAAACCTTTCAAAAGTTCAGGCACACAAAAATTCAATAACTTTAAGCAAACAAGACACTACAGTTCATCACAGAACATAGAAGCAGCTCAGGACACAACATTGACCTAGGAAGATTCATATCAGAGTATGAAGTATAAGGATAGTATATTACAATATGCATAGAGTCATTGTAAGGATACAATCAAGTAGGATCACATAGCACAAGCATATGATTACACATAGACATGCTTCATTAATTATAATTTCAGGCTTAGAAGTGTTATCAGGTAATTAGTATCATATAAAGAAGAGCACATGCATTTATTTATAGGTTCCACTAGAGGTTCAATCTTTTCAGAATTCCCCCCGAATAGATTCAGGTCACAAGAATAGCTCCTCGGTATCCTAATTATTCAACATAGTTCAAAATAAGCACACATCCAATTAGGACCTTACCACTTAGGCTAATTGCTTCTTTTCAGAATTTTTAAAAGGCATGCCAACCAATCAGATCATCAGAGACATCAACCTAAATGGAAAAACTAATTGTAGTCATGTTTAATCCCAATGACATGATATCTAGTTATAATAACACATAGTCTATAAAACGTTCCAGCTATTAGAACCAAATAATTTCAGGTTAAGTCTTCCAAGCAGTGATGATAAAAGGCATAAGGCAACAGACGGTGATATTCATTTTAATTTGGTAAGGCAAACAGACTCCAATAAGTCAATACAATGGAAATATGGACAGGTTCATTAGCAGGTCAACACAGGTCCAATGCATGATTTTGTATGCAGGCTGTCAGAATAACATGGTTTCATGACCAAGTTTGCTAGGTAGCTTTATTTGTGTAAGAACAGGTCATTATGGGCATTACACACAAATCTCTTAAGGAGAATTATTCACTGAACTTAAGCCAATATAACACCATAGAAATACTAGGATTACTATAGATATATATATATATATTCTTAACGAGTTAACACACAAATACAAGTGCAAGGTTCATTAAGCTAAGGTCACATAATGATCCATGAACACAACATGACTAACATGACAAATACCAGCTCAGGTATAGAGGTCATTAAAACTTCTCCAACCATAGCAGCAAGGACTTGATGCGATTACCATCACAAAGCTCAAATAGTCATGAGATGTAAAACATTAACACTCACTACAGTGGTCAATCCCAACAAACTACGCTCAGATATGAGGACATGGTTCTTTTGATACACTAACTGTTGCATCCCGCATTTCGTACGTTAAACGTTTCGCAGTAATTTAATTGATGTAAGTTCGGGAATGAGAGTATTTTTGAGGTTATAAGTATTTATATTATTTGTAACAAGTGATAAGTGAGTGCCGTAAAGATTAGAGGGTAAACAAATCAAAGAATGAGTATTCGTTAAAGTTTATCAATTTGGGATAAAATACGGTCCAAGCTATAATACACCGTATTTATGGACTAGTACCATACAAGACACCACATGACCATGATAGTAAGGTATATGAAGTGTATTAGCATTTAAGTAAATTGTGTGCTAGAACTATTTATGTGAATAATTGATTAATTGTGGGAATAATGTGGGAAAATAAGGAAATAATTATGGAATTAAATAGGGTTAAGTGGATAAGAATTTTTAATGGGCTGCCATATGGCATTAAGTTGGCCAAGGGTGGCACCAATGTGCATAGATGAGTCATAGCACTTGATGTGCCTTGTTTACACGAAAAAGTGCAAGGCATATCCCTCAAGCCTTCATGTTATTCTTCTTTGGCAATTTGAGATATAGAAAGGATGTTAAAATCTTTCCTTCTATTGTTGGGGATTCTCTTACTTTAGAACATAGCCAAAAACGTACACACATGATACTCCATATGTTCAACAACATGAAGTATGCCATGATCATAAGAAGTGCTTAGTTCTTGTTCAAAGATTTAGAAGGAGCAAAAGTTGTTCTTGGCAAGCTCAAGTAAAAGTGTTTGATAAATTTGTCAAGTAAGGTATGTTAAGGATATCCCTTCATTCCTTTTGGTATGATCCATATCATACAAACGAAACGAGCAAATGCACAACTTTCATAAATATCTCTATTCATAGAAGCAGTAGGGGTGCCTATGTTGTTGAATTCCCATGTGTCTTATTATTATATCTTTTGTTCATGAGTCTCAGAAAAATATGTGGTTGATAAAATTTATCCGGAAGCATACTGATCTTATGACATTCCGAGAAATCTTATAGACTTGCTTCTTATGCATTGCATTCATTTATATATGTACATTGACCCATGACCAGATGGTGTTATATACGCATATATTATATGTATATGGGGTTTGAGGAAAAGTTATGGCGTTATATTACGCATCACCACCTGATCAGTTGATATACGTTGATGATTTCTCCCATAGAGGCCGGGATGATATTAAAGGATGCCATCAGAGGCTTGATGATGTTATGTACACATATATCTACACATGATACGACATTTATATGCACATGTATGACTTTATAAATATTTCAAGATTCACAAAGTTATTTAGACTTACAGGCGAATTCTTTTACTCCATGTTTCTTTTATGTCTTTTATATTTTGATTTTCATGCCTTACATACTCGGTACATTATTCGTACTTACGCCCCTATTTCCTGGGGCCTGCGTTTCATGCCTGCAGGTGCAGTTAGATAGGCTGATGGTCCCTTTTTTTAGGATCCTTGATCAGCGAGTATTGGTGTGCTCTATTTGATCCGGAGCTGTTATTAGTTTTGGTATGCTAATATTTTATATATATATGGGTACGACGGGGCCCAGTCCCGTCCTTCATATAGTTGAACACTCTATCAGAGGTTTGTAGACGAATGTGTAGTTGGATAGTATGTGGCTTCCGGCTTCTAGTTTTGGATATATAGTTGTCTATAGCAGCCTTGTCTGCTCGCCCTACCGTATTCCGCATGTATATGTATTTATATATTTTTGACATGTTTTTCTCACGTATGTTATTCACGTGATTCAACAGTTTATTGACAGATGTTATTCATGACCTACCCTTAATTCATGTTTATATCTTAAACGCATGCTTAGGGGTATTCGACAAGTAGGACTCTAGCACTCGTCATGGCCCATCGGTTTGGGTCGTGACAAAAGTGATATCAAAGCAGTTCTGTCCTAGGGTTGTCTACAGACCGTGTCTAGTAGAATATGGCTATTGTACTATTTCTCTTGTACCTCTGATATTAAGAGTGATTATGCAATGTTCTCAATCATGATTTCTATAATTCTTCTGGGTCCGGTAATAAGACTCATGATTTACTTGGTTGATGTAACTCTTTAGTTTCCTCTTCCTTCAGATCAACCTTTATGTAGGCTTAAGCTATCTTCTGATTTACAGCTCCTGGTATTAGCTATTACTTTAGCCTTTCATGGGCGCTATGGAATATCCATGATACAATCTTCTAACAATTCAATCCTTTGTCTATGACCTGGGCTCAATTCTTTCTTTTAACTTATACCGGAATCTTCTACGGCTATATGATTGTCAACATATATGCTGCATGGATAATATTCCAAACTCTTAAGTGCGTTCATAATGTACCTGACTCTGGATCATTGATCGAATAATTCTTTTCGTTCCTTCTCAGCTTTCTTTAAACGTAAGCTATTACTTTTCCTGAACTTTTTGCCTCCTTGTTGCGTACATACTTAGCTTATCTTAGTTCCCACGCATGTCGGAATTTTTGTGCAACTCATATGATCTCGAATATTACTTTTGGTTTTATTTCCCGCTCATTAGCCACGCTAGGTGCCACTTCCTTATGAAGTGCATACAATGTTGTTGTGAGACCGTTGTTATAAGTCCATTTCCTCTTTTGGTCACTGTGCTTAGGTTGAAGCCTTCTTCCTTATTTCCTCAGCTAGTCTTTTGTTGTAGTATTTAGGGAGACCTTCTAGCTCTTGTAAAGTTACAAGCTTATCACATCGTATGCTTGACGGAATTTTTGATGATCTTCCCCGCCTATAATTATCCGTAGTTACTTATTTCCACGCCCTTGTGCTTGTAGGGTTGCTTTTGAACTAATATTTTGACTGTCTTCCCAGTGGCATTCTCTTTTATTTACTGTTAACTACCCAACTCCTATCTGAATATATCTCAAGGATCACGATGTCATATCTACGAGACTGAATTCCCCATGTTGGGGTTCACTATGTTCGTCTTGCACAATCTGTTGATTTGTCTGTGTCCTCTTGTTTAGAACTAGGCTCTTCCTGAATCAACTACTAACTACTCGTTGGCCCATTCTCATATCAATATTCCGCGTAATCTTTCTTGGATTATTCCCTTTTTCTTAACTTATGTATCGCACTAGTTCCTTATCTATCAATAACATATCGGGTAGAAACCCTTACTTCCTCTCCTTGACGTCGTGCCTGCATAATGTTCTGGAATCCTAGCATATCTGTAGGATTTGAATGACTGCAATCTCATCTCTTTCTCATTTTTATCGCATTCTTCCTTTACCATTCCATAGTTACTAGAACCACTTAATTATGACTTAATGCCACATCACACCATATTCCCCCCTTTAGGGGAGTACTAAGATTTAGTGCTACGATGATCTACGTATAGATGTTTTACCTTCTCATCTTTGGCATATTTTCACATTATCGATGATCCTTACTCACCTCGCGGTAATCCTTCTGTCCCAAGGATAAGAAAATTCCTTACTCGCGAGGGTGACACTTAGCGTAACTGGCACATACATTCCCTTAAGCTTAACTCTACTCACCTTTCTTACTTTAGGGAAGCGTCTTCCTGAATGACCTTTAAAGGGTATTCTTCTATCGTCCATTCTATTATCATCGGGACGCAATCTCTAAAATTCTCATGATGCCGGCTATTACTCAGTCCCTAGTTCATGTTTAGTTTATCTTATTCACCAGCCCATACTGATTTCGATTACTCTAGGGTCTAACCTTTCCTTCTATTAGTCGCATTGGAGTCACAAACTTATTTTTCGAAATGAGGATACGACTTTATGGCCTATACTCTTTTGTCGTCTTAAGGCCTGCCACCTCTCGTCTTTTCCTTCACTTGACTATAGACTCTGTAATACTATCATCTTTTTGATCTACCATTGTCATCCATGTATAACATCTTACTCATAATGCTTCATTAACTCTCTTTTTATTTCCCGCTAATATTTATGTCTATCACTTTATTCTGAAACTCAAACAAGACATTATTTTGCTTTTAGCTCCCCTTGCTGCATCTACCGGCCCATCGGGTTACTCTAACTCCAGCCGGATCCTCATATCCCGTCCTTCTCTTAAACCATATCTGTTAGCTCCCAAAGGGCATATCTGAGATGGGTCGTACCCTTTTTCATCTTGCTTCTTTTACTTGCCAAAACTTGTATCTACCTTTCGATTCTCTTATTCCTTTTTACCGTAAGAGTGGATAGACATTCTTGCCTTAAGGATCCTTATAAAGAAGTTTTACACATCTTAGTACACACATGATCTGCTGAAGACCTCATATTTACTCATCATAAGCATCATGAAAAATCGAGTTCCTCTGACTCAACTCTTCCACAGCTATATCTCCTACCAACTGTCTTTCTGGATGCAGGTATCGTCTTATTACGAATAAGATAGAGTTTAGGAAATTGAGTTCTTACAACTAAGCTCTACCACACGATCTAGAGTAAGAAGAAAGAGTTACAGTCCTAAATGCCCTGTAGCCTCCTGCTTATAAGTGTGGTGCATAACACACTCATAAACAAGACTCTACTAGACACGGCTTGTAGACTCCCTAGGACAGAACTGCTCTGATACCACTTTTTTCACGACCCAAACTGATGGGTTGCGATAGGCACCCGGTACCTTACTCAACGGAGTACCAACGTAACGTATCTTTTCGTATCATACTATCATCGATAACTGAGCCGGAGAGGCTGTCGTTAGATAAGTAGAATACAACATGAAATACCAACTTATACATAAGACATACGGGCCTATAAGACCAAAATAACCACTCATACACAGAACATAGGCCGACAAGGCCATACAATCTTTTACGTACAGGACATCTATCTACAAGCCTCTAAGAATACATAATTATCATAAACACCAGGACAAAGTCCCACCATACCAAATAATACAAGTCTAAATTATACTGACCAAACAAGCAACTCCGGAGCAAATGGAGCGCACCAACACCTTCCGTTGAGCTGATAGCCTATTTGGAGGACTCTCGACCTGTCTATCGGGACCTGCGGGCATAGAACACAGCGTCCCCCGGCAAAGGGACGTCAGTACAAATAATGTACCGAGTATGTAAGGAATGAAAATCAGTAAACAATGGACATGAGAAAAACATGGAGTAAAAGACTCGACATGTATGTCTGAATAGCTCTGTGAATCAATAATATTTACAATATCATGCATATGCGTATAAATATCATACCATGCTTAGGTATATGCGTTCATAACATCATCAAGCCTCTGAGGGCATCCCATCATATCATTTCGGCCACTGTGGGCAAATCATCAATGTATACCAGCTGATCAGGTGGTGGTGCGTATATAACGCCGTAATCTTTTCCCATATCCCATATACATATATTATACGCGTATATAACGCCATCTGGTCACGGGTCAATGTACATGTATAAATGCATGAAATACATAAGAAATACGTTAATAAGATTTCTCGGAATGTCATAAAAATCAATACGCCTTTCGGATAAACTTTATCAAATACGTATTTTTCTGAGACCTATGAACAGAAGATATAATAATAATTCATATGGGGAATCAAGAATATAGACACCCCTAGTACTTCTATGAATAGAGTCATTTATGAAAGTTGCATATTTTGCTCGTTTCATTTGTATTATTTGGATCATGCCAAAAAGAAATAATGGATAGCCTTAACATACTGTCATGCCCCAAATTCAGGGAGCGCGACCGGCACTCAACCGAGAGAACCCGGCCGAGCAAGCCTATTAGACTTCCTTCTACCCAAACTCATCCATGAATAAAGAGGAGATGTACTCCATTAATCAATCACTGAAAAGATTTTATTAACAACTTCCTTTTCATTCCCATTAGCAGCTTCATTCATAATTTCCAAAACATTACGAGTTTATAGAATTAATGAAAAACATAATTTCCAAGTACCAACATTTCTAATTCAATTCCCAATATCAACCATAACCCACAACCTGTCTACGGAGCCTCTAAGTACAATAGAAGAGTAATATGGAAATGCCGGCAACAAGGCCCCGGCTATACTTAAAAAACACAGTACATGAGAAACAAAAGATACATGACCCCGAAATGAAGTGGGGCTCACCAAATCAGCTGAAAAGAGTATACTGTTATCACTGATCAATGCCGCTTGCTGAAGAACCACCTGCATCCATTAAAGATGCAGCGCCCCCGGCAAAAGGGACGTTAGTACTGTCGAATAACACTAGTATGTATAGCTAAAAATCCTCTTTCAAAATAGAATACCCATATAAGAAAAGGCAACACATAGAAACAGCAAGTCACAATCAACAATATCCAAACGTCCAGTTAAAACAAAATAATTTTCAAAATACGAACTTCATATATAATTTTGGTTGGGAGATCATTAGCACCGATATACCACCGTCTTTATTTTCACGGAGTCCGATCACGCCCAATCGGCTAGGCCATCTCCCCATGAACAATGTGGTTTGACATGTGATGCAAAATAAAGTTGTTACCAAGAGTAGTACCACCATATGGGCAATATGACGTCCGATCTCCAACCGATCAGCTAGGCCGCCTTCCCACATATGCCGTATAGGTTGACTTTTCCAATTCACAAAAGTTTCAGTTTCATCCCAATTAAGGGGAATAATATCACAATTTCCAAAGGTTACAATTTCATCCCAAATAAGGGGAATAATCCCAATCCACTCCTACACTGGCACATGTAGTTTCAGGTGTGGGCCTTATGACCCACCCTTCCTCGATATTGCTAATGATGCTCCCAATAATAGTTTTGATTTGATTTGCAAACAGAAATATCATAAATACAATTGTACTCACCTCAACATCTTTCACATTGTATGAATTCTCATTAGTATTTCCAGTCATTCACAACGACAATATTTCCTTGGCTCATTAGGCCATTCACAAGATTCATTATTCCTGGCACGATGGCCGTATTTCATATTCCACACTTTCCCCTCTTTCAATTTCAAAGATCACCATCAAGTATCAACATATAGGATATTTCAGAAATCATATACTTCAAATCCATTTGAAATGGAAACTTCAAATACAAATGGTTTCTTCCCAAAGAATGAGGCATAGCAACCAACAATAGAAACAGACATGAAAAATCATAAACAGTCAATACACCATTTACTCTTGCAATACTCTTCCCCAGAAATGACAATGTGCAATTTCAACACATAAGTATATAGAACTCGAATCACACTGGATATATTTATAAATCAAAGCATTAGTTAAAGCAGCCACTAATGGGCACGAATATAGTACAAAAGGTTTTTAGACAATTCTATCTTCGAAGTCATTTTTAAACAATTGCGTCGAGGCTCATTTCACATTCTTTATCGCATCTTCTCAAATCATTTGCACTATTAGACACAATCATAACTTAAATTCTTGGCACGATGGCAACACTCTATATCCCCAATTAACTTATTTCACTTCCAACCATCTTTATAGATTATAAACAATAAGACATTTCCAAATCAAGACTTTAGGTAAACATATGAGCAATTAAGAGTCTTAAGAATATTGAGATTTTCTCACAATTTGGCATACTATCTTTCATTGAAACACGACTCAAAGCCATAAACTTTTAATACGTAACCCATACTTTGAATCTTACGGAAACATTATGGAATTCAATTCCAAGAGAGAAAGTTTAGCCAACATACCTCAATCGAGCTTCCTTAACTCTAGAATGATCCGGAATTCTTAGCAATCCTGATCTATTTTGAGACATAACAAAATTGAACCATAATCAGGAAGATATTCATGGTCTCATCTCATTTGAGCATTTTATCAGACACTAGGTGTGCAAATTTAACCACAAGGTTCTTCTACAAGATTTCCTTCACTCCACAACCCAATCTTTACTTATTTCAGCTCAACAATCTTCCCACAATTATTATTGGTACATGCATGTATAAATAATAATCTCATACCCATGAATCATACTTCTAATCAACCATCTTCTACCCAAATTCAAAATTGAAAACTAGGGTATGGAACCTTACCTCTTAGATGAAGAACTTATGAGTTTTCCTTGTTAATCTTCCAAGATTTGAGCAAGACTTGATGAATAATTAGCCTAGGGTTTTCCTCTCTCTCTAAAACACTCTCCCTTCTCTCTAAAACATCAGATTTTTGCTCAAAAATGACCCAAAGCGTGTATTTAACGAAGTAGGGTCGGGTTTTAAAAATCTAAAAATGAAGCTCCGGAACAGGTTCTGCGACCGCATAATGGATATGTGGACCGCATATCGGTCGCATAATTACAGACCAAAACGACCAAAAATTTGTCCGTGTATGCGGTTACTATGCGGTCCGCATAACTGTTATGCGATCGCATAATGCATCGCATAATAGTTATGCGGTCGCATAGCCGACCGCATAATTGCCCCCATACTGGCCCTTCTCCTGCTCACTTCGGCAGTCATTATGCGGCCCGCAAAGTGATTATGCGGTTGCATAATGAACCGCATAAACACGCTTTTTCGCCAAAAAATTTTCTTTACTTTCGGTGCATTGTTCAACCAAAAAAGTCCGAACCACGGCTCGCAAGCTCGCCGCAAAGATTTTATACCATCCTCAAACACGTAAGCCTACTCCGGCACCATGAAACCTTGAATTCACTTGCGACATTTACAGGGCTTTACACTGAAATACTTCAAAATTTTCTGGGGGTGTTACACATACCTGAGCCGATTCTCTTGATAATCCCTCTAACACACGTCAATTGCAACAAATCATGTAATGGGGGATTGAAGTAGGGAAAACTCCGTATGATATTCTTGAGAAAGATTATACTAGGCTTCTTTAGAGTCGCGTTACTAAGATGCTTAAGGAATTTTGTTGCTTGAATTCTTGAATTCTTGCGTGAATATTTGTTGCCTAATATTCTGATATAAGACCTTTCTTTAAGAGTGGATATGTGACTCTTTCTTAAAAATATATATGCGACTCACGTTCTATTGAAGAATATGATCTTTGCTTGAAGATTTTTCATCCGTTAGAAAGTGTGACATTTCTTCATTTGGTGAGTTTTGAAAAGGCTTTTGTATTAATGGGTGTGGGCCCACTTGTGGCTTAGTTGGCCAAAGACTTGTTCAAGTTTTGTCACCTTGAAATTTGACTTAAGAGTCACAAATTGGAGCTAGATCTTGCTGCCACGTGAAGGTTTATTAAACCTTACCCAAAAACTTAATCTCTTAGTTAATCTCTTACAAAAATTCATAATACCATTGCCTACATAATTAAGAATTATCTCAAATTACTTAAAATACTACTAACTTTTAACACACTTTGTACACCTTACTATTATGGTCATGTAGTACCTTGTATGGCACTAGTCCATAAATATCGGGTATTTTAGCTCGGGTCGTATTTTAGCCCAAAATGTCAAACTTTGACGAAAATTTATTTTCTCCGATTTGCTTACCCTCTCACCTTCATGAATTTACTCATCACTTGTTTGAAATAGCATAATGCTTATAATCTCAAAATAATCTCATTCCCGAACTGATGTCAATTGTCTTACGACAAATTTAATGTACAATACTACAGGGTGTAACATCGTCGTAATAAAATACTGCGGAGTGTAACATCATCGTAATATAATACTGCAAAGCATAAAATTGATGTAATCCTACGTGACATAACAAGGGGACCCCATCATTAGGGCCGATCAAGAGGGAGATTCCCGCAGCAGCGGAGGCCCCCATGCCCTAGGTGTGGGAAGATGCACTCGAGGATTCGCTACATGGACTTGCCTATATGTTACGGGTGCAGATTGAGGGGTCATATTCAGAGGGAGTGCCGTTCATCTCGCCAGGGTGCGGGCAACGGCACAGCACAACCATCCAGTTCTGCAGCTGCTACATCTTCAGCACCCCCTCCAGCTCGAGGCCCTCTGGCACCAGCAGGGCATGGTGTAGTGAGGGATGGTGCATAGAGTTCAGGAGGACCCAACTGTTTCTATGCTATGAGTGGTCGCTAGAGTGCAGAGGCTTCTCCAGATGTTGTCACAGGTATATTGACTGTCCAAACTCATGATGTATATGCTCTTATTGATCACGGTTCCACCTTGTTCTATGTTACCCCTTTTGTTGCTATGGAATTTGGGATAGAACCAGAACAGCTTCCTGAGCCGTTCTCTGTATCTACTCCGATTGGCGAGTCTATTGTGGCCGCACGAGTTTATAGGGGTTGTGTTGTCACGGTGCGTAGTAGGAACACCGTGGCTGATCTCATTGAATTGGGGATAGTTGATTTTGATGTAATTATGGGAATGGATTGGCTTTATTCATGTTTTGCTAAGCTCGACTGCCGAACTAGAACTGTGAGGTTTGAATTTCCTAATGAGCCAGTTGTTGAGTGGAAGGGGGATAATGTGGTACCGAATGGTAGGTTTATTTCTTGACCTTAAGGCCACGAAGATGATTAATAAGGGGTGTATCTATCATTTGGTCCGGGTTACGGACACCGACACTGAGGAGCCTACACTCGAGTCAGTGCCAGTTGTGAATGAATTTCCAGAAAAGTTTCAAGTGAGTTTGCACAAGACCTAACTTTCAACGATCATAACTCTCAAGATATAAAACGTTATATGGTGTACAACCTATCGAATTAAATCCCTTTGAGTCTAGTTTCCAACGCATCAAACCGTTCGTCATTTGGATAAGTATACAGAAAGTTATGGCCATTGAACTGGACCTATGTCATATGCACGCACAGATGCACGACCGCGCATATTTGAGACTTTCTGTCTCAGGTGCACGGCCGGATGCGCGGCCACTTGCCCAGGTGCGCGGCCGCGCACGTAGGATCCTATTAAATAACCCCAAGGATGGGTAGAGAGAGGGGCTAAGTCATTTCTTCAATACTAGGGCTTTCTCTCCATCACCCATCCGGCCAAGGCTTCCAATACACATCTAAGGTGAGTTTTTAAGTGTGTTTTTATGACGCATCTTCGAGTATCTTATTCAAGATGTTCAAAATTGACTAGTTGGAGGATTCTACTTGCCTATTGTCGGCTGGATCATACGGGGTTGAGATTATCCTTTTGATATGCCATTTTTTGAAAAACTCGGTAATTTTTCTAACTGTGAACTGGGGCCCGCTGTTGCATCTTATTTCATTGCGCAAGCCAAATCGGTAGATGATGTTCTTCCATATGAAGCTGATTACTTCTTGCTCGTGAATTTGTGAGAATGCGCCTGCTTCTACTCACTTAGAGAAGTAGTCAGTCAAAACTAAAAGGAAATTAACATTACCTCGTCCCAGGTGGAGTGGTCTCACAATGTCCATCCTCATTAGATGAACGGTCATGGAGAGGTGGTGGAATGGAGTTGTTCGCTTGCTTGGTAGATTATTGGGACGTATTTCTGGCACTGCTCGCACTCATTTATGAATTCCAGAGCTTCTTTCTTCATAGTGGGCCAATAGTATCTTGCCTGTATGAGGCATCTGACAAGTGCTCGGTCACTGGAGTGACTACCACAGTGGCCTTCATGGATTTCCTCGAGGATGCGTTGAGTCTGGTTTGGGCCCAAGCATTTTGCCAAGGGTCCCTCCTACGTACTCTTATACAATTCATTGTTGAGGATGTTGTACCTTGTCACTTGCATCCTCAACTTCCTGGCTTTCTTTTTATCATTTGGGAGAACACCGTCCTGCAAGTAATTTATAATGCAATTGCACCAGTCCCAGGTTATGTTTATAGATTTTACCTCGATGTAGTCTAAGGCTGAGCTGAGAAGATGCACCACATTTTTGTTCCCAGGAGTTATGCTTTTTGTTACGGTGGCTAGTTTTGCGAGGCCGTCCGCCTTGACATTTTGGGTTAGTGGAATCTGGTCGAGCTAACACTCAACCAATTTGGGTAACGGTTTGCATATTTTGGTCTGGTCTTCTATAACCTCTGCTCTCTGGAAAGTCCCAGTAACTTGGTTTACAATGATTTGGGAATCACAACGTAGTCTTAGGCACCTCGCCCCATATTCGAGTCCCGCAATTACTATATCTTACTAGGCCTCATTGTTAGTCAAATCGGGTAACCTTATAGATTGGCGGATAATCTCGTTGGTGGGGTCTTCGAGCACGAGTCCTAGTTTGAACTCGCATGCATTGGATGCGCCGTCGGTGTGCAAGACCCAGAGGTCTTTCATCAGGCTAGAAGCTTGCGTGGCTTCTATTTTGGCCTGGGGCATTACCTTGGCACTAAAGTCCACGATGAAGTCTGCGAGCACTTGTGATTTTATGGCTGTGCAAGGCTGGTAAATGATGTTGTGTTTACTTAACTCGATTTCCTATTTGGCTAACTGCCCTAGCAATTTGGGTTTGTGCAGTATGTTCCTTAAAGGAAACTTGGTGATGACCGAGATTGGATGGAATTAGAAGTATGGTTTGAGATTTCTTGAAGGTATGACAAAGGCCAGGGCCAATTTCTGGAGGTGAGGATACCTCATCTCGGAGTCGATAAGTGTCTTAATGATATAATAAATTGGAGGTGGCGTACCTTTGTCTTCTCAAACTAGGACCGCACTTACAGCTTCCTCTGAAATAGCAAGGTAGAAGAGGAGATGCTCTCTGAGCTCAGGATTTGAGAGTAGGGGTGGTGATGATAGGTATTCATTGAGTTCCTTCAGTGCTTGTTTGCACTTGGCATCCATTCGAGGCCATTGTCCTTTTTGAGTACATTGAAGAATTTGTGGCATCTGTCGGATGACCTCGAGATAAATCTAGGTAGGGCGGCGATTTGACCTGTAAGTCGTTAAACTTGTTTCTTGGTAGTTAGGTGTTCTGATATCCCATCGATGGCCTTAATTTTATCTGGGTTGAGCTCGATTCTGCGTTGTAACACTAGGAAACCTAGAAATTTACTCGAATTCACGCCAAACATGCATTTCTCGGGGTTTAGTTTCATCCCGTATTTCCTAAATATTTAAAATGCTTCCTTCAGATGGTCGATGCGATCCTCAACCCTCAAGGACTTGACTAGCATGTCATCGATGATACACTCCCATGGTCTTGCCGATCTTATTTTTGAACCTCTTCGTGATCAGCCTTTGGTACGTGGCCCCTGCATTCTTTAATCATAATGGCATGACCCTATAGCAATAGGTTCCCCTGTGAGTGATGAATGTAGTTTTCTCTTGGTCGTCTTCCTCCATGAGTATCTGGTTATAGCCTGAGTATGCGCCCATGAAACTCAGCAACTCGTGTCCCGCTGTGGCATCGATGAGCTGGTCAATATGCGACAATGGGATTGAATCCTTCAGACAAGATTTGTTCAGATCGGTGAAGTCTACGCACATACTCCACTTACCGTTCTTTTTTTTACCATTAATACGTAGCAATCCACTTGGGGTACTTCGATTCCCTGATAGAGTCGTTTGCTAGGAGTTTCACCACTTCCTCTTGGATGGCCTCGTTGATGGCAGGGTTGAACTTTCATCGGAGCTGCCTTATTGGAGGGTAGTAGGGGTCGACGTTTAGCTTGTGCGTGGCTATCTCTTTGGGGATGCTTGGCATATCTTCATGGCTAAAAGCGAACGAATTTGTGTTAGTTATTAAGAATTGACTGAACTTACCTAGGTCCTTGAGCTTGCTTCCTATGTAGGCCTTTTTGTCATGATTGCTTGGGTCCAGCTTGACGGGTTCGAGGTCCTGTACGGTAGAACCTACGGCTTCGACCATTTCTGGATCCACAATGGTGTCTTTAGCTTCGAATTGAAGAGGTCGCGACCCTGCTGGTTGCTATGCTTCTTTTTCCTTTTCTTTCTTTTGTTGAGTTGTCGTACTATCTAGGGCGATCTGATAGCATTCCGTGGATGTGCGTTGTTCCCCTTGTATGCTGAATATTCCCCAGGGGGTTATGATCTTGATCACTTGGTACTGGCTAGAAGGGATGACCCTCATAGGGTGTATCCATGGTGGACCCACGATGGCATTGTATGTCGAGTCCTGGTCCATGATGTGGAATGTGGTCTCAAGCATCACCCTGTCGGTGAGGACGGGGAGTGTGATCTTGCCCGAAGTATGTTCAACTGCATTGTGAAAAATCGATTAGTGTGATGCAGCGTAACACTATCTTTTCCTCTAATCACATCTGTAAGAGGACTCGAGGATGGATAATGTATGCCCCACTTCCATCGTCAACCATAATCCTCCTCACATCAGTATCGAGAATACGTAACAAGTGCATCATTGTGAGGGAAAGTCAAACAGTCAGCATCT
The DNA here is from genome assembly GCF_000390325.3 of Nicotiana tomentosiformis. NCBI lineage: Eukaryota > Viridiplantae > Streptophyta > Magnoliopsida > Solanales > Solanaceae > Nicotiana > Nicotiana tomentosiformis. The sequence goes on from NC_090817.1 coordinate 56,892,187, forward strand.
GACTCATCGAAGATGTTACTTTCTTCGAGGTCGTCCTACCATTCATGGGTGATCAATCTCTTGAGTTTGTGAGTGACGGTGAACCTGATGTCATTGATGGAGGTGTCATCGTTGCCTTCGATATTCATGTTGATGGTACAAGCGGGAGACGACGGTTTTGGCAGGCCTGGTCATTCTCGCCCCTTTGCTAAGGTGTTCTTGCCTTTATCACTGAGCAGCTCCTTAAGATTTCCTTGTTGCAACAGAGTCCCCACTTCTAACCTTAGAGCGTGGCAATCCTCAGTTTTGTGTCCTCGGTCCTGGTGGAATATGCAAAAGGCATTCGACTTCCTTGTGTTAGGGTCTGACCTCATCTTTGATGGCTACTTCACCTTCGGTCCACGTTTCTCGAGCCTATAGACCACATAAGTATGTGACACGCAAAAATTATGAGCAGATAGTGAAGGAACCATACCTCGGTCACTTCTGGGGATGTCTAATCTTGGCCTAGATTGGTTGTCTTCGCAGTGGAAGTTGGAGACAAGTTGCTTGATGTAAGGTTGATGTCGATCTCTACTTGGTCACAACATTGGAGGGACCCTCCTTGTACTATCCCTACGTTCCCTCTTGGGTTAGGATTGCACTGAGATGAGTCATCGAGTGGGCCCATTGAGGTCCTCATTATTTCCTCTCACCTCGGCACAATAAGCATTATGGATCTCGTCCCAGGTTGCCGGTGGGTATTTCATCAATGGGCTCAAGAACTTTCTGGTCGCCCTCGAACCTTCTCTGTTTAGCCCGTTCATAAGGCTACTATGGCCATTCCTTTAGAGACATTTGGTAAGGTCATCCTTACTCTGTTGAACTGAGATAAGAAGTCCCTTAGTCCTTCCCCTGGGTCCAGATGATGCTCCCCTGAATGCCGACCTGCCACCACCACCACTGGAAGAACCACCAAAGTTGCCCGTGGACCGGGCCTTGCTGTTACTCTGACGCTCCATTCTATTCTTCAATTTGCGGGTCTCTATGGCTTGAGCAAATGCCACCATCTTGCCATAGTTCATATCGGAATTTAAGGCAGCTGTAGAGGCTTCATTGATAACCAAGGGGCTAAGGCCCTGTACAAACCGGTGCACTCTAGCCTCCATAGTGGGCAACATGTGAATAGCATACTTAGACAGGCGCACAAACTCCATATGGTACTCCCACACATTCATACTACCCTGCTTCAGGATTTCAAACTCAACGACACGAGCTGCCTTGGTTTCGGCAGGCAAGAAATGATCCATAAAGACATCTGTGAACTCACCCCACCTTGCCAGAGGGCTTCCCTCCTCACGGGATTCCTCCCACAACTCAAACCAAGAATAGGCCACCCCTTTCAGGCGGTAGGAGGCAAACTCTATTCCCTCTGTCTCTGTAGCATGCATTTACCCGGAGAGTTTTGTGCATCTCATCAATGAAGTCCTGGGGGTCCTCCTCGGGATCAGCACTCGTAAACACTGGAGGATCTAACTGAAGAAACTTGTTCACCCTGAAACTAACAGATTCCTCTGGATGACTGGAAGAAGTAGGCCCAACACTAGATATCTGGGCCTGAGAAGCCACTAACTGTGTCAACATTTGTATGGCTCCCCTAATATCAATATCAGACACACCAGAATCGAAAGTTGGAGCTGGTGGTGGAACTGGAATATCAGTTGGAGGGACCGTTGCACTCTCAGTAGGTGTAGGGATAGGTGCGGTCTGATCAGTTGTAGTAGAGTCAGGAAGTGTAGTAACTGGAGAAATATCCTCGCTCCTCGGGTGCTCACCCGCATCATCAATTATAGGGTCAACTGTCACTCCTGGGGTGACATTGGCTCTTTGTCCAGTTCTTGCCTTCTTCTTAGGTGCCATATACTGAAAATTAGAGCAACGCAGGAGTTAAATGAGGAACAATCTTACAACCAGCTTTATCGCACGATCAAGAATATGAAAGAAGGGTATTATTCCTAAATGCCCATGTAGCATCCTAATTATAGATGTGGTCAACAATACACCGATAATAAGGACTCTACTAGACACGGCTCCGAGACATCCTAGGATACTTTAAAACCTTAGGCTCTGATACCAAGTTTGTCACGCCCTAAAATCGAGGAGCGTGACCGGCGCTCAACCGAGTGAACCCGACCAAGCAAGCCTGTTAGATTCCTTCTACCCAAGCTCATTCATGAATAAAGAGAATATATGTTTTCCTTAATTAAACAATAAAGTGGTCATGTCTGCAATTACCAATTCATTTCCAATTGTTTCATCATTTTTAAAGTCTCAAATGGACAAGTAATACATCCACAACATAACATAGTTTGTCTTTCCCCAGCACCAATACACAACCCACACTATGTCTACGGAGCCTCTATAGATAAAGAAGAGTACAATGATAATGCCGACAACAAGGCCCCGGCTATACCTCAACCATAATACATAAAGATCAAAAGATACATGACCCCGGGATGAAGTGGGGCTCACCAAGTCAGCTAGGAAGAAGGTGTACTGCTATCACGGATCAATGTCTCCTGCTGTGGAACCACCTGCATCCATTTAAAGATGCAGCGCCCCCGGCAAAAGGGACATTAGTACCGTCGAATAGTACTAGTATGAAAACTAAACACCAATTTAAGAATTTAGAAATACAAGATAATTATGATGAACCAATGCGGCAATAGAATAATATAGATAACTGTCTCAACCATGGCAAACTTATTAAAAGCTATCAACAACATTTATAGGATTTAAGATGAGATCCTATGTAACCATCTTCACACAAAGCGGCCTCGCCGCCTCACCCGATGTATGCAGGTGGAGGTGTACATACAATACCACAACTCTAATCAAGCAGCCCTGCCGCCTCACCCCCAATGTATGCGGGTGGATATATAACCATAATACTAAGAACTTACACAAAGCGGCTATGCCACCTCACCCCAATGTATGCGGGTGGTGGTGCCACAAAAAAACCTCAAACTTTACACAAAGCGGTCGTACCGCCTCACCCCAATGTAAGCGGGTGGAGGTGCAGTCCCACAATATCATAATCCCTACACAAAGCGGTCATGCCGCCTCACCCTAATATATATACGGGTGGAGGTGTATCACAATCACAATCTCTATACCATAATCCCCACACAAAGCGGTCATGCTTCCTCACCCCAATGTATGCGGATGGAGGTGTATCACAATCACAATCTCTACACAACTTGGCATAATACCTTTCACATAAATCACGACTAGAAATTATAATATGTGGATACGTAATCCATAGTTTGGGACACATCCTCAATTTATAATGTAATATGATAAGAGCATTTGAAATACGAATTGAACATATATCTTCATCACAAAACTTATAGGAATACTCGATTTATAATCAACATCTCGAAACTCACAAGGATAATGAGAATTCCAACTCTTAAAGAAGAGTTTAGTCAACATACCTCACTTGAGTTCCTTACACTCTAAATATTCCGGAATTCTTAGCAACTTCAACATATTTTAGAAATATAACAAATTAAACCAAAATTAGGAAGTTGATCATGGTTCTAGCTCATTTGAGCATTTTATCAAATACTAGATGTGCATTAAGGTTTCAAGATCCTTTTATGGAGGGTTCCATCATCCCACAACCAAACCTTTACCATTTTTAGCTCAACAATATTTCTACACCCCTTGATAACACATGCATGTAAAATAACCAACCCTCTTGCCCAGAAATTATCTTGCTTATTATCTATTTCTACACAAAAATCGAAATTGAGGGTTAGGGTGTAGAATCTTACCTCTAGGATGAAGACCTAGTTAGTTTCCCTTCTCAATCTTCCAAAACTTGGGCAAGAATTGAAGAAAAAATATTGGAGAACACCTTCTCACTCTAGGGCACCTTCTCTCACTCTAAAATGTCAGATAATACCTCAAAAATGACCCAAAGAGTGTATTTACGAAATAGGGTCGGGTTTTAAAAACCCAAAAATGAAGGCCCGCATATCGGTCGCATAATTGGTTAAAAAAAAGCCAAAAGAACTGCCTGTGTATGCGGTCACTATGCAATCCGCATAACTGTTATGCGGTCGCATAATGCACCGCATAACAGGTATGCGGTCTTCCAGAATAGCCCTCTCCTGCTCACTTCTGCGGCCATTATGCGGCCCGCAGAGTTATTATGCAGTCGCATAATGGACCGCATAAACACACTTTTCCGGCAAATATTTTCCTTTACTTTCCTGTGCATTATTCAACCCAAAAGGTCCGATCCGCGGCTCTCGAGCTCGCTGCGAAGAATTTCTATAATCCTCAAACACGTAAGCCTAGTCCGGCACCATGAAATATTATTTTCTTTGCAAAATTTACCAGGCCTTACCCTTAAGTACTTTGAAATTTTCCGGGGTATTACATTAATTCTGTCTCCACCCTTACTTTCACAATCCCTGCAAAATTTGTGTAATGTAAGACTGTATTATATAACTTGAATGGTCTAGGATGCAGTTACTTTTATTGATATACAAAGTTGCACTTTAGCAAGATTGGGGAATGGTCAGATACTCCAGGATTCAAATAATCTGCTTTAATAGCTCGTTGTATGGACTTTTGGAATTGCCCATATCTACCACCCCTAACACGCTCCTAAGCATACTCACAACACGACGCAAAATGTTCTCGCCCGCATATCGGGCAGACAGGGATGGGTGTACCCAACCTAAGGGCATTTGTTCTTCTTGTGCCCCCTCTTTCTACAACCATAACATATTTCAAGAATTATCCAACATAAACCCGAGTGGCTCTTCTTTCATATCAAGAATTCCGGCTTATTGATGCCAATAATCCTCTTTCAATTCTTAGGTGCTCTCACCACATATTCCGGTGGCGCGGTAATATTAATTGGAACAAGGACACTTTCCCTAGTAACTGGTTCTTTCAATACCTCATCGCTGCCTCGAACCCGTGGGTTACTCATATGGAAAATGAGACATGACGAGGAATGTAGCTTCCTGTCTTGAGCTCTATCGCACGATCTAGAGTATCAAAGAAGTGTGAAATTCCTAAATTTCCAAGTAGCCTCCTCATTATAGATGTGGTCGACAACACACCGATAAGAAGAACTCTACTAGACATAGCTCTGAGACATCCTAGGACACTTTAAAACCTTAGGCTCTAATACCAAGTTTGTCATGCCCCAAACTCGGGGAGCGCGACCGGCGCTCAACTGAGTAAACCTGACTGAGCAAGCCTGTTAGATTTCATTCTACCCAAATTCAACCATGAATAAAGAGGAGATGTACTCCATTAATCAAACACTAATAAGATTTCATTAACAACTCCCATTTCATTTCCATTAGCAGCTTCATTCATAATTTCCAAAATATTACAAGTTTATAGATATAATGAAAAACATGTCTACCAAATACCAATATTTCTAGTTCAATTCCCAACATCGACTACCATCCACAACCTGTCTACAGAGCCTCTAAGTACAATAGAAGTGAAGAATAAAAATGTCGTCGACAAGGCCCCAGCTATACCTCATAGTACAAATACAATGTAAGATGACATAAAGCTCGGAATAGAATAGGGATCACAAAAACCTGCTGAATAGAGAGTGACTGCTAATGAGGACCAAAGCTGCTCGCTGATGAACCACCTGCATCCATTGAAGATAAAGCACCCCAGGCAAAAGGGACATTAGTACATATGGAATAGTACTAGTATGTGCTAACTATCCTCTTTCAAAATAGAATGCCAACATAAAAGGGAAAACAATGGAAACAACAAGTCACAATCAATGATATCCAATTTCCAAGTTAAAACATATTAATTTCCAAAGTACGAAGATAATATTATTTTTGGTTAGGAGATATTTAGCACCGATATACCACTGCTCGCAATACCAATATTCACAGTACCAATACCACTGTTCACAGTACCAATATTCACAATACCAGTACCACCGTACTTTTAGCACGGAGTTCGATCACGACCCGATCGGCTAGGCAATCTCATTAGAGACATCAACCATAATCACTCTCAATACCAATACCACCGTACTTTTAGCACGGAGTCCGATCACGAACTGATCAGCTAGGCCATCTCATTAGAGACATCAACCATAATCACAATTTCAATTATAATTTCCAGCACAATCACCACCATGTGTGCGGCATGGTGTCCGATCACGACCCGATCAGCTAGGCCATCTCACCATAATGTTGTTAGATCGACATCATCTTTTTCTATCAATCATCTCATCCCAAATAAGGGGAATAATATCATCATATCAATCTTATCCCAAATAAGGGGAATAATCACAATCCACTCCTACACTGGCATATATAGTTTCGAGGTTAGGTTATTTCAACCTACCCTTCCTCGTTGACTATCGATACTCCCAAAAATATTATTTTTGTTTTTGCACACAAAGGTAACATAGGTACAAATGCATTTACCTCATAACCTTTCATACCGTATATAGCCTCATTGGCACTTTCAACAACTTTCAACATCATTATTTCATTGGCTCTCTTGGCCATACATATAGTTCTTCATTCATGGCACAATGGACGTATTTCATATTCCACACTTTCATTTCTTTCCTTTCATGGATCGTCATCATAAATATCAACATATATAATATTCCGAAAATCACAACTTTAAGATCATTGAAAATGAAGAATTTAAGCATAATAGATGTCTGTCACGCCCCAAAATCGGGGAGCGCGACCGGCGCTCAACTGAGTGAACCCGACCGAGCAAGCCTGTTAAATTTTCTTCTACCCAAACTCATCCATGAATAAGGGTAGTACATATTTTCATTAATTAGACAATATGGTGATCATGTCAACAATACCAATTCATTATCATTAGTTACCTCATTTAATAAGTCTCAAAACATACCCACACCTTCACGGTTCAAAGTGGAACGAGTGATTTAATCATAACACAATTTGTTTAACATTCCCAACACCCATATACCATCCACACTAAATTTACAGAGCCTCTAAAGATACCAACTAGTACAATGATAGTGTCGGCAACAAGGCTCCGTCTATACCTCAAAACATGCTAACACATACGAAACAAAAGATGCACAACCCCGAAATGAGATAGGGCTCACCAAGTCAGCTGGGAAGAATGAGCACCGCTATCACTGGTTAATATCCTCCGCTGTGGAACCACCTGCATCCATTAAAGATGCAGCGCCCCCGGCAAAAGGGACGTTAGTACATGTCGAATAGTTCTAGTATGAAAACCAAACACCAATTTAAGAATTCGGAAATACAATATGAATATGATGATTCAGGGCGACAATAGAATAGCATAGATAGCCATTTAATACAAAGCAAGCTTATCAAGAGCTGGCAATAACATTTATAGGATTTAATATCAGATCCTCTGTAACCATTTTCACACAAAGCGGCCCCGCCGCCTCACCCCAATGTATGCAAGTGGAGGTGTAAGCACAATACCAAAACTCTACTCAAGCGGCCATGCCGCCTCACCCCAATATATTCGGGTGGAGGTATAACCATAGTACCAAAAACCTACACAAAGCGGCCATGACGCCTCACCCCAATATATGCAGGTGGAAACACATCAATTATACCAATACCTATACAAAGCGGCCATGCTGCCTCACCCCAATATATATATATATATATATATATATATATATATATATATATATGCATGTGTGTGTGTGTGTGTGGATGGTGGTGCAACAACAATACCAAGAATCATACACAAAGCGGCATGGCCGCCTCACCCTAATGTATGCAGGTGGAGGTATAATCCCAATCACAATCCCTACACAATTTGGCATAATAATTTCCACATAAATCATGACTTGGAATCATAACATGTAGATACATAATCCATAGTTTGGAATACATCCTCAATTTATAATACAATATGTTGAGAGCATTTCAAACACGAATTGAACATATATCTTTGTCACAAAACTTATTCGGAATACTCGATTTGTAATAAATATCTTGGAGCTTACAAGGATATTGGGGGTTCTAATTCTTAAAGAAGAGTTAGCCAACATACCTCAATGGAGCTTCCTTAAACTCTAAAATATTTCGAAATTCTTAGCAACTTCAATATATTTTAGAAATATAACAAGTTGAACCAAAATTAGGAAAATGGTCATGGTTCTAGCTCATTTGAGGATTTTATCAAACACTAGGTGTGCATTAGGGTTTCAATGTCCTTTTATGGAGGATTCCATCATCCCACAACCCATTCTTTACCATATTTAGCTCACAATCTTCCTACACCCTTTGATAACACATTCATGCAAAATAAACAATTCCCATACCCAAGAATTGTCTTGCAAATTACCCTTTTTTAGATAAATTTCGAAATTAAGGGCTAGGGTGTAGAATCTTACCTCTAGGATGAAGATCTAGTGAGTTTTCCTTGTTAATCTTCAAAGATTTGAGCAAGAATTGAAGGACAATTTGTTGAAGATCACTCTCCCACTCTAGGGAACTCTCTCACTCTCAAAACATCAGGTTTTAGCTCAAAAATAGTCCATTGCGTCTATTTAATCGAAGTAGGGTCGGGTTTTAAAAACTCAAAAATGAAGCTCCAATACAGGATATGCGGTCGCATATGCGACCGCAGAATGGATATGTGATCTGCATATTGGCCGCACAATTTGGTGCCCAAAACTAGGGGTCGCCTGCCTGGGTCTGCGGTGGTTATGCGGACCGCAGACCTGTCCTGCGTCGGATAATGCACCGCAGAACTGGTCTGTGGTCGCATAATGCACCGTAGATCTTCCTCCAAGCTGCCTCGCATCTGCTTCACTCTGCGGCCATTATGCGGTCCGCAGAGTGATTCTGCGACCGCATAGTGGGTCGCAGAAATGCCCTCTTTTGCCGAAAATTTTCCTTTACTCCCCAGTGCATTATTCAACCCAAAAAGTCCGAGCAGCGGCGAGCAAGCTCGCCGCGAAGAATTTTTACAATCCCCAAACACGTGATCCTAGTTCGGCACCACGAAAACATAAATTACCTTGCAAAATTTTTACGGGGCCTTACATTCTCCCCCACTTAGGATCATTCGTCCTCGAATGAGGGTCAAAGTTCACTATTAGCATTCAATGTGGCCCAACTATTAATTCACACACACCAGCAGTTTCAAAATTTGGTTAACTCCCTAAATTTCCAAAACTTATGCCAGAGTCTTCCCTGTAACCGGGCCTATCCACCTGCCAGAGAATTCCAGAAATCAATCCTAACAACATATACATAACCGACGATACAATATAACACAAGAACAACACCAACCATGGCCTCATAAGCAATATATTACCAGAAAAGGAACACCCTTAACATCAACTGTATAAATGATACATAATTCATAGAAAGTAACTCTTAGAATTTTCATAGATCACAACTTTATAAATACATGGCTATTCAAACAAATAAGTATACGTCTTTTTCATTTCTTCCTCGGCCTCCCAAGTAGCCTCTTCAACCTGTTAGTTTCGCCATAACACTTTCACGGAGGCAATTTCTTTGTTTCTCAACTTTCGAACTTGCCGATCAATAATAGAAACTGGAATCTCTTCATAAGTCAATTTCTCATTAACCTCAATAGTCTCAACTGGAACAATGAGTGTCGGGTCTCCAACTACTTTCTTCAACATAGACACATGAAACATCGGGTGCACTAATGACATCTCAGGTGGTAGCTCAAGCTTGTACACCACCTCACCGATCCTCTGGATGATTCTGTATGGTCTGACATACCTCGGACTCAATTTCTCTTTCTTACCAAATCGCACTACACCTTTCATGGGGGAAACCTTCAAGAATACCCAATCATCTTCTTTGAACTTTAAATCCTTACGACGAACATCCGAATTGGACTTCTGACGACTCTGAGCAGTCTTCAACCGTTCCTTAATGATCTTAACTTTTTCCATAGCCTGATGCATGAGATCTGGCCCTATCAACTCTGCTTCCCCAATCTCAAACCACCCAATGGGAGATCTACATCTCCTTCCATAAAAAGCCTCGAACGGTGCCATCTGAATGCTAGCATGATAACTGTTGTTGTAGGCAAATTCCCAGCTGCCTTTGAAGTCTAGAACACAAGCGCGCAACATATCCTCGAGCGTCTGAATAGTCCGCTCTGCCTGCTCGTCCGTCTGCGGGTGAAAGGTTGTACTGAGATTCACCTGAGTACCAAAACCTTGCTGAAATTTCATCCAAAAATTAGCCGTGAACTGTGCCCCCCGATCAGAAATGATAGAAACTGGAGTGCCATGCAACCTGACTATTTCTTTGATATACAACTGAGCATACTGTTCCGTTGTATCGATAGCCTTAAACGGCAAAAAATGGGTTAATTTCGTGAGTCGATCCACAATCACCCAAATCGAGTCAAACTTACGAGGAGTGCGAGGTAGTCCTACCACAAAGTCCATATTAATCATTTCCCACTTCCACATTAGAATTTCTATATTTTGTGCCAACCCACCGGGCCTTTGGTGTTCGGCCTTCACTTGCTGACAATTTGGATATCTCGCCACAAAGTCAGCTACATTTCTCTTCATATCATTCCACCAATAGACTTCCTTAAGATCATGATATATTTTCATACAGCTCGGGTGCACGGAATACCTAAAAATATGAGCCTCGGTCATGATTCTTCCCCGAAGACCATCCACGTTTGGAACACATAGTCTCCCTTGGTACCTTAGTGTACCATCATCCCTGCCAAGAGAAAAGGCCATGGTCTTATGTTTATGAATCCCCTCTTTCAGTTGATCCTAGTTCGGCACCACGAAAACATAAATTACCTTGCAAAATATTTACGGGGCCGTACAATTTCTTTCCAAGAAATTGAGTAAAATGATTGGCAATCGAAACACAAGTTAAAATCATAAACAAGTAACACACTATTTATTCTTGAATTACTTTTCCCTAAAAAAAATGGCAATACACAATTTCAACTCACGAATATGTAAGAACGCAAAACACATCGAAACTACTTACAAAGCATAACATTTGTTAAAACAATCATATATGGGCGTCACTTGAGTTCATAAGCTTTTAGGCAATTCTATTTTTGAAGTCAATTTCGGAACAGTTGAATCAAAGCTCATTTCATAATCTTTCTCACATCATCTCATTTCATTGGCACCATTGGCCACAAGTATAACTTTCACTCTTGGCACGTTGGCCACACTTTATATCCCCAATTCACTTATTTCACTTCCAACCATCTTTATAGATTATCAACAATAAGACATTTTCAATCAAGACTTTAGGTACACATATAAGCAATTAAGAGTCTTAAGCATATTGAGATTTTCTCACACAATTTGGTATCATAAACTTCATTTGAAACACGACTCAAAGACATAGTATTTTAATACACATATCATTCTTGAACACATTCCTAAAGGATAACATAATGTGATAGGAACATTCGGAACACGTTTTGAATACATAATTCTCGACACTTTGCTTATTCGGGACAATCAAATTTATTGGGAACATCTCAGAACATAGAATAAGGAACTTGAGACAACCATACTTGAAACTTACAGGAACATCATAAAATTCAATTCTAAGAGAGTAGTTTAGCCAACATATCGTGATGGAGCTCTTTAGTGCTACTAAAACCGCCCACTACTCTTACAACTTCAATCTACATCAACATAATTCAATTGGACCAATATTAGTAAAACTTTCCAGGTTTTTTGTCGTTTTGGCATTTTATCAAACACCTAGAGTGCATAGCATTCAACTACCTCTATTAATAGTGTTTCTTCATCCAACATTTCCTCCTTCCCACCAACAAGATATAATACAATATCCTTTCATTACTAATTACCTTTTTTAGCACCATTATAATCATCAATGAACTCACATCCACCAAATTTCACTAATTAACTCATTACAAAATCTCTACAACACCCAATAATCTAGTTTAAGTATTTATGGCTTTCAATCACCATCTCATAAGTTATAACACATCACACTTGACACTTACGTTTGTTTTGAAAAAATAATATAGACAAGAGAGAAAAGATTTCGGAATTTTTAGTGTGTGAAAAATAAGGTCAAGCCTTTAAATTTAGAAGCAATGAAATGGTAAGACGGATAGACAATTCAAAAAGTCTCTTTTCTCATTCACCTTAAAAACACAACACAAGTTTTATATATCAATCTCAAAAAAGTCAGAGGCCAATAATGGAATGAGGTCTTCTTTAGGATTAAAAGAAGCACCCAGCTAAAGAAGCTTATGAATGCATATTGTGACCGGTAGTCGGTGAATGCAATTCGATCGCATTCTTGTCTAATGATCGTCGTTTTCGAGCCAGATGAGCTGGAGATGGAGGATGGCGATGAAATTGAGGCAATGTTGCATCAAACTAGAGGCTCAACTGTTTGACTGATCTCTTCCGCTTAATGAATATAGCTTGTGCTCGGACCTGTAGGAGCATAGATGAGCTTCGTGGTTTTGCTCGGACCAGCTTTATTGAACGTAATTACATTACCTTCTGTTGTTGCAAGAAGATCATCAGTTGCTTCTTGCCATGAAATTAAAATATTTTTAGTTCTATCTAAATAAAATAAAATAAAAAAATCCCTCAATTAAATTTAGTATTTCCTGTTTTGTCGAGCCAAATGCGACTTAAAAATGTGAGTAAGAAGGAGTAAGTAGTCCAACCTTAAGGAACCATTTGATTTGGGTCATTTTGTTAAATACTCCCGTACTTGCCATGAAATTCCCAAGTCAATTATAAAGTACTATCCCAAGGAACCCAACTACCGAGTCGTCCATTTCTCCTGAAATTCCCAATTCCATTGCCACCAAAAAGAAACAAGAAAATCCCAATCCACTGTACCCACCACCATGACACCACCACCAGTCTTCATCTCCTCCGCCGCTCTCCCAACCCTCCTTTCTCACAAATCCCTCATCGACCACCTTCAATTTTCCCTCCCCACCTTCACTTCCACCACTCAATCCCATCTTCGCCATGCCCACCAAACAAGCCCTTCCACTTCTCTCCTCCTTATGCCTTCTTGGTCTCTTTCCCCTTCACTTCCCTATATTGGTGTCAAGCTAGTCACTTATCACCCCAACAATTCCACCCAAAATTTACCTGGGGTTCACGCAAGTTATGTTCTTTTTAATTCCATCACTGGACAAACCTTAGCCACTATGGATGCCACTGAACTCACTGTCTACCGAACTGCTTGCATCTCAGCTTTAGCTTCTAACTTCTTATCAAGACAAGATTCTGAAACCCTTTTGATGATTGGTGCTGGTACTTTAGCACCACACTTGATCAAGGCACATCTAACAGTTAGGCCAAATTTGAAGAAAGTGATAGTATGGAACAGAACTGCTGATAAGGCAAAAAGGGTGATTGAAAAATTGCTAAGTGAAGGTGGATTTGAAGGGGTGAGTTTTGAGAGTAATGGGTGTCTTGAGGAAGTTGTGGAGTTGGGAGATATAGTGAGTTGTGCAACGAATTCGGAGACGCCATTGGTGAAGGGGGAGAAGCTTAAAGAAGGGGCGCATTTGGATTTGGTTGGATCATTTAAGCATTCGATGAGAGAGTGCGATGATGAAGCGTTGAAGAGGGGGAAAGTGTTTGTTGATAACGAGGCTGCGTTGGTAGAGGCAGGGGAATTAGTAGGTGCATTTGAGAGAGGGGTTATTACAAGGGATGAGATTGCTGGGAACTTGTTGGAATTGATCAAGGGAGAAAAGAACGGGAGAACAACTGCTGAGGAGATTACTGTGTTTAAATCTGTTGGTTCTGCTGTTGTTGATCTTCTCACTGCTCAATTGGCATATGAGACTTACATGAAAAGTTGTTAGTGAGAGTTACTTAATTCTGTTCTCATATATTCTCTGCGACTATATACATCATAATAAGAGAAGATAAGGATTTATTTTCTCTGAAGTGCTTATTCTAGGTTTCAATAACATAGCCATGCAGTTTAATGTTGTTTATCAAGACATATCAAAAGATGTAATCTTTGGACAGGTTTTTACCTGGACACCGTGGTTATTATATACTTCTTGTTGAAGTTTGTGATATGATAATGTTGCCATTGCGAACAACCATTAGAATTGGAATTTAGCAGTACATATGGAGGTCACAACAATAATAAAGGGAGATAGTTATGACCTCCACGGAATAAATAATATGATAGTAAAGAAAGAGTCTCTACATTCTGTATACAATTTTGAGCCAAAAGTACAACAAAATCTATAGATACAGTAGACTTTTTGAGTCTAAATTTTTCATGATTCAGCTTGGTGAGTTTCTTTCTTCTTCAACTTAGGGTGGAACCTTGGATACAGCAGATCATTTAATTGTCTTTCAGCGCTATACTCCGAGGAGGCCTGCAAATAGAATGTTCTATTACTTTTACAGGAAAATGAAATAGTTACTGTTTTGGAACTTGGAAGTAGCACAAAGTGATTCTCAAAAACCAAAAGCTTGTGGTCTAAAATAGCAAATATGATAAATAAGCAGAAGCACTTCTCTCCATTCGATCTCGATAATAAATATTCATTATGGTTTTACACGTAAACTAAGCCTGCATGTCAGGTATGTATCAAAGACATGGTAATCCACATTGACAACAGTTCATTTGAGCTCAGCAGATATGCAGCAAAACTGGAAATGAAGTTCGAATCTCAAAAACAAAACACAAGTATTATAAATATCATACCTGCTTTTTAAAGGAAAACCGCAGTGTCTGAACTTGTGCTCCAGAACAAACTCTCAGGTCAAAACCAAGGCTGTCTACACCAATCAGAGCCACTTCCTGTCATACATGGCAAAAAGATATAAGATGAAGTAGCCAGTGGGACAGGGACATCACACTAAACAGTGATGTGGTTCAAGTCTTACAGCTCCATGTTAATGCATCAAACAGACCGCAAGAAGGGTATGGACTATGTTCTCGTATTAGAAAAATAACAACAAATGAATAAACAATAAAACATCAGAAAACAAGTAGTTAAATGATGGCTAGATTGTGTGTCTGCTCGCACGTGTAAGAGAGAGTATTTTGTTCACAATAATAGCATCAAGTACGTGCTGGGGGCACACAAAAGCAGCAGACTAGTTTCCATTTAAATGATGTAGGAAAGTAACAAAATGGATCAGTTGTCTATCATTTAAAAAAAATGGCTCCAATATTTGGAAATACCTGCATATGCAAGTCAATCTCATTCCGAGGAAAGGAGGTTTGGGGAAAGAAGGGGAGGAAGAGTTGCGTGTTTTGCTTTTATATCACTTTATTTGGCTGTTAAAAGGGCAAACCACTTGATGGGTTGTAAAGCATCATATTTCTGAAGAGAAAGGAAGAAAAACAAAATCTAATCATCTAGAAAATATCCAGGGAACTAAGAATGGTCATACCTCCACTTGAATTCCCTTGCATCTCCAACAGAGAGATCTGAGAGCCTGTGTGGTGTTTTCTCCTACAGCTTTAAGCCGCGATATAATGTTGGCAGCTGAGTGCGCTATTGCATCAGGTTTAGCTTGACTAAAATCATCTAACTCCACTAAGATCTGTGCCCACCATTAGAAAACATAAAATTGATTAACCTGAGTACTGATGGGTAGAATCACAGGAATCTCGCAATTGCAAAAATTGTTAAGCTTTTCGATAGATTAAGAAAATAGATCGTATGCACCTACACATTCTAAAACATCAAGAACATTCTAGTGTGAGTTACATGCATGACATATAGCACTCATTTGCGAAATACAAACAATGTGGATGATAATGACTAATGAGTCACTGCATTCATGTATAATACTCCCTCTGTTTCAATTTATATGAACCTATTTCCTTTTCGGTCCGTGCCAAAAAGAATGACTCCTTTCCTTATATGGAAACAATTTACCTTTATACAATGATTTATAGCCACACAAAATATATGTGCCTCATTTTACACCACAAGTTCAAAAGTCTTCTCTTTTCTTAAACTCCGTGCCCAGTCAAATGAGTTCACATAAATTGAAACGGAGGAAGTAGTTGATTACTTGATTAGCACTGACGGAAAAGCATCCCATGGAACTTTTCCCCGGGGTTCAGCTTGGTAGCCAAATCTCAGAGTGTTATAACCATGTCATCCAAAATCTATCATGACTAGGAGTGGCAAACGGACGGGTCGGGTCGGATATGATTCGGGTAAAAAAACGGGTAATGAAAAAACGGATAAATTATCCGACCCGACCCATATTTAATACGGATAAAAAATGAGTTAACCGGCGGATAATATGGATAACCATATTATCCATAACTTCTTGCATATGATCACTTTTGGGAGAATTCTTAGTCACCCTAACTTGAGGAACCCCCAATTTGAGGCTTTACAAATATAAAAGTTAGACCTATTAGTTATCCATTGGTTATCCATTTTCTAAATGGATAATATGGTTCTTATCCATATTTGACCCGTTTTTAAAAAGTTCATTATCCAACCCATTTTTTAGTGGATAATATGGGTGGTTAACTGTTTTCTTTGAACCATTTTGCCACCACTAATCATGACATAGAACAGGAAGACTGCTTCTGCTGTCAATTCCAAACTAGCTTTCATCTATGCATGTAACAACTACAGCAATTTTAGGACAGAACTTTTCCCCTTATAGAAAAGGGACAAATGAAAAGAGTACCCTTTTTCTACTTGTTCAAAATAATAGTATGCTCTTTTCTCGTAATATTTTTCTTTTTTGACTTAACAAATAAGGTGTCACACGCTTATAGCTGCCCCCTGTGCCACCGACTGTAACCCTCCTGAGATTATCAAGTCCAAATTTCCCGTACTTAATGACGATAAGCACTGGGATGACACAAATGATTCACAATAGTTACATAAATTGCACTCCACGGATGCAGATTGAGGCAAGGAAAGTATTGTAATGCTGACCAACAAATTCAAGGTGGAACCTCATAAACCTACAAAACTTACTTGATGCCCATGTGAAGAAATTAACTGAATTTTAATCATCTCTAGCTTGTAAAATGAAGTTCCATTTCCAAGGGTTTCGTCCTTCTCCAATTCCTCTGGACAACTTGGGCCATCTTGCGAAGATCCACTTTCATGTTTGTGGCCATTGACTTGAACACTACAGTTTTGCTTATATTCTGCAACTTTTTCTATTTGGTCTATACCAGCATCATTTGATTTATGTTCAGATATCTGCTTTGGAATGGCAGCGTGCTCTTCAAGGAATGCTGTCCTTAGAAGGCCCTGAATAACAAGACCTGCTGGAGGCTGATCCATAAAATCGATAGGATCATCTGTCACAACCTGAGCAGCAAATTAGACCACAAAATTAAATGTTTGATTTAATCTCCATGGCAGATAAAAAAGTTATATGCAACACATATAGAGAACTAAATGTAACATGATCTGAATAGGAAGTCAAATTGATAGTTTTCACACTTTTAACTTCGTTGCATTCAATTTATCAGGACATTTACCTCAGTAATTGCTTTGGCAAAGTCTATTGGATGAGAGGAACGCATTGTCTCTAACGTAGCCCAATACCCCAAGTCAGGATCCCCATTGTGATCTTCTTCATCATCAAGAATGGAAACCCAATCCTGTGAACAAGTTTATAAACTGACAATGACAGATAGAAAAGCAGTCATATTCGAAAAGTAAACTATTTAAAATGAGTAATACCGATTCATCATCATCGTCATCATCATTATCATCAACATCGTCGTCTTCATCAATGTCATCTAAATCATCTATATCGACGCCCTCGTCATCAAATTCATCTATGTGGTAATCAGTTACAGATTGACCTGATAACTTCATCTCACTCATCATTTCGGATGTATCTAAGCCAATAATTACTTGCTGCATTTTATTGGAAATTAAGTAAGCCTTCAGAGAAAACCAAGTAGTTTTCTAATAGTATATCTGTGGAAGTTGCCATCTGTGAGCTCTTTTTATTTTATTTTTCATTAGTTTTTTTTATAAGGTTTAACTTTTCATTAGTATATCTTCATAGAATTAACGGAAAGCAGACTTATGTGGATAGATGATAGCGCAGGTTCCTCACATTTTTTTAAGCTCTTCTACCATATCTCTCAGAAAGAAAGAGCTTTTAAAAGATAATTGGATTTCACAATAGAGTTATAACCCAATGCAACACAAGAATCTTTCCACAGGAAGATGATCATAAAAGTCATAATCAAGATAATACCATATTGAAAATTTGTCTCTTATGATGGATAAACTTGTGAAACATTACATCTGGGCTATTGAAGACCATGAGTTGTTATCATGATTCCTGTTTTCTTTATTTATCAAAATGAGGGAAAATGACCATGACATGATTAGGGAACAATAAATGCTTAATCAGCATCAACAAAAAGGAAAGTAGCTAAGTGATCCGCAAACGGTTATCCCAAAATGAAGCACAATCATTTGAATCCAGTAGTGGCTACTATATCAAAGTTACTTGCCGAAAAAACAAAGAAAAGCAAAATAATACATTGTTTGGAGAAACACATAAGCGCCTAACAATGAAAACTAACTGAACTTCTTAGTTCAATTGTTTCTTACCACAACGCTTTCTTCTTCTGTTGGATTTTTCAGAACATCTTCGTCATTCTTTACTTGAAAGTAGACATCTGATAAAAAGGGAAAGCACATAAACCTTCGAGGATTGTAGATAAGCCACTAACCACAAAGAAGAAAATTATTAGCTTGAGCAAAACATGCTAATAAAAAGAACTGGGAATCTTACTTCCGAGTTCATCAGTTGTATAAGGCAAATCTGGCCAGAAAATGTTCGCATGCATTACATCACTGACTGCACTTGAAAACATGAGTGTCGCTTCGCTATTTCCCTAGACATCAAGTGAGAAAGGCAACATCACTAACCATAGACAATCAGCCATAATGACCACCAGCCTAGATTATATTTTGCTCAAGAATTATCAGAAAGCGACTGAGAGCCTGTGGACAATGCCTGTCATTTAGGAATTTGGCAAGGGTCCATTTCATACGACAAATAGATCCTTGAAAGCTACATTGACTAAAAGCACAAGGCAGGAAAGCATTTTGCAGAGTCAGCAGTAAATTCTATATGTCGAAGGGTATTATTTGCATATGCTCATACAATAACAACAACTCTACCTCAGTTCCAAACAAGTTGAGATCGACTATATGAATCCTCACTTGCCAGATTACTCCATTTAGACTCATCTCATGCCAATGTTATGCAAATACAAATAGAGTTTTAAGTTCTATGCACTTATGTTGTAAAAAATATTTTACATAATCAGGTCATTAAAAAGTAATTACAGGTAGTCTATTTAATAAGATTTGATTTATAACCTAGAATAAATAGTATGCAACTAATGATGTAAAAAGTTCATTAAAATGTTAGTGTATATATAACTTAAATCCATACAAATAAAAAGTATCAAAAGTTTTGTATATCTTCTAAGTGTATAATTCTCTATATTACAATCAAGTTGCTTAATGGACCCAAAATATCTTTTCCTCTTCAGTAATAAGTCGTAGAATAATCTTCTTAAATTTGTTAAATTAGAGGAAATAATGTGTTCATAAAATCATCAAACACAATGTGTTGCACGAATAAGTATGTTTTGCAGAAAACAGTTAACCTCAATAATTGTCCTAGAACATTCAGCTGGCTTGAGTCGAGCATCCTCATTCTCCATTAGTTCCAACTCCCCAATGTCCTCAGATGGATGATATGATCTACTCTGTTTTACTGGCTCCGAACCGGAGCTAAAATGATCCTTTGCAGTTGCTTTAATTCCTCCATTTTTGTCCTTGCACGCTCTTCTTCCACCACCAGCATAATTGTCCGCCAATCTTCCAAATTTATCCCTGCAAACAAAACTCTCAAATCAATTGAGGCCTTTAGTTAATTGATAACACTGTGCTGCAGCTGCAAGGAAGAAGAAGCAGTACCGAGGTATGAAGAAGCTGACGGAATGAGATAAACGGCGGGAAGTGGCGTCGAAGTTCACAGCGGAGAAACGGATGGTGGCAGCGGCATGTTCTACTGTTAGCATTCTTCAAATTTCCCCAATTGAAATGAAATCAAAGCAGAGAAGTGCTGGAGTTAGTCTTATGAGACTATTCTCCTAATATCTCAGTGTATGCGATGATTGGGCCGTGTGGCTCTCTTTTATCCGTTTAAGGCTTCTCACAACCTTTTACGTCATTCTTTATTCGTTATATGCCATAAAGATTCCTTGCTTGCCTCTCTACGTCCCTACAAATGTTTCCTTTATTTTTGTTCGAGTTTGCCGGGGTCATTAGCTAGTTACCATCTATCTACTTACTTGGATCATTGTTTGCCTTGATATACTCGTCTTATATGTTATTTGGGTGCAAAAGTGTAGTATGAGTACATCACAATCGGCACTCAGTAAGTATCAAAACTATTCTCGGTAAAGTAGTGACGAGGTTCAAGTCATATGATACTCACTAGTCAAATAATCTGTGCAATATATCAATAACTGACAACAGAATGTATAATGGAAAACAATATCACAAATTCGTTTTGAACTGTCATGCCCCAAACCTGGGGAGGCGTGGCCGGCACCCGGTGCCATACTCGGCCCGAACGTAACACTCTGTAACTGTGAACCCTGGAGGGGTAACCCTCAACTTAGGTCGAGGCCTACCTGCAAGCTGACAATACCAATCAAGGCCGACAAAACCATATTCTGAATCATCTAACAATAACGTCTATCTCATATGAGGGGTAAACATACCCAAAAGCTCATATACATAATCGGGTAGGCCGACGAGGCTGCCATGAACGTCTATAACCAGCAATACCAAACTGAACATGTACACAAGGCTGGCAAGGCCACAATACTGACATACAACATATAGGGGACTCGTCTACAAGCCTCTAAGGATAATAGAATTATATCATGGTCAGGACAGGGTCCCGACCTACCCATCGAGTCTCTATATAGAAAATGGACTCCAAAGTTTAGACCTGGTAACTCCGAGGGAGTGGAGCTTACTAATCAAGCTGATGTTTGGATATGTCTACTGGGAAGGTCTATCCGACTGTCTATTAGAACCAGCAGGCATGAAATGCAGCATCCCCGGCAAAAGAGACGTCAGTACAAAATAATGTACCGAGTATGTAAGGCAATAAAATAACTTAAAGCTGAAACTCAACTGATAATATAATAACTAAAAGTAATTGGGACTCAAAGATGATCCGAAGATATTTCTTACCTGCTTATACTGACTCAACTCTCTCAATATAGTAAGTAAAATAACTATTCGACCCTATAAGGCTCGGTATGTATAACTGCCCAGCCGTAGTAGGCTCGCTCATAGACGCTCGGCCATACTAGGCTCGGTATATGTAACTGCTCGGCCATAGTAGGATCGCTCATAGGCGCTCGGCCATACTAGGCTCAATATCTAAATTATTACTAGGCCATTCTGGGCTCGCTCATAGGCGCTCGGTCATAGTAGACTCGCTCATATACTTACCTTCTACAGTAGCTTCAAGTCGAAATCCAAGCTATACTTAGCTTATAACAGCCTTCAATGGCAATACAACACCATAAAAGTGCTAATTTTCAAGGTTAATCTTAGGTTAAATCATCAAGGTTTACTCTTAATCACTTATGAACTGCTTGGGAGGGTTTTTGGGAGTATGAGGGCGAAATTACTTACCTTATAGAGAACCCACAAGCTTTAATTCAGGTTGTTGTTAGCTCACAACAACCCTCAACATCATCACAACATCATAGAAGTATTGTTCCTCACCATACCTAACTTTTGATGTTGAAATATGGTGTAATCACTTTGGAATCACCCTTGAACCTTTGGAATATGTTTAGGATGGTTAGGAGGAGTATAAGGACGATGTTGGGTAGAAAAATGAGCAACAATGGTCGTCCAAATCATTTATAAAATGAAGTAGGTCGACCACTGCCTATGTGGGTCCCATAGGGAGCTGCTTGTGGAGTCTTACAAAAATGTTAATATCTCTCTATTTCGGTGTCGTATCCACGAACAGTTTAATGTGTTAGAAATTAGACTCGTAGATCTTCAATTTAGTGGGGATCACCCTGTAACTCCAAGTATATTGAGAGAAAAGCTCAGTGACATTAGACCCAAATTTCAGTAAAATTATAAACATATTTTGCAACAACTTTTGTCGACTTTTTTTCTACAACTTGTTTGACTTCAAACATACGAATATTATATGATTAAATTACCTTAAAACACGACCTTCTTTGCATATTAAGCACTCATAGTTTTATCCTGAAAGAACGGGTTATAACATCTTTGATTCGATTAGCCTCCAATGCTCACGATACTTCTGTAACACTTGTGTTAACTCATCATTGTCTTTGTAAGGGTCCTTAAACTCTCCGGATTATACTGATTCACTTAAGACGCATTACAACAATGAAAGTACGTGGTGTAACAAGAACATGTGATAAAAACTCAATGCAAGTAAAGGGGTCAGTTTTGATAACAAGTCATCAAATAGAAATACAACCATATCACACCTTGTACCCACATTTTTGTTACAATGGCAATATTCGCCCTTATCACTCTGCACCCGACACAATAGCAATATCCATCATTATCGCTCTGTACCCGACACAATAGAAATAGATACCCTTATCACTCCGCAGCCGACACAATAGCAATATCTTCCCCTATCGCTCCACACCCGACAATAATAACAATATCAATCACAATCGCACAACAACAAACTCGTGCCAACACCCAAACAATTCGATCAACATGTCCACAAGTGCCATAATTACAATGACGCAACTAGTCAAATCAACATCAAAGACATACACTCACAATTTGTCAACAAAAGGGCACAAGGACATGGAAATACATAAATGCGGATGAGGGTTCAACATATAAGCCATGACTACAGCTAAATCAATTTAGCAATGATCCCATAAAATGCCCAACTTGGCCAATTTAGGAAATAAAAATCCTAAACATGATCTCTAGCATGGAAAGGGTAAGCTCGCATAGTCATACAATGAATTATACATGTATCAAGAAAGTACACAATCAAATCACAACATACTAGAGATTTAAAGTTTAATTCGGTCATTTTTCATACATAGCACCTGCATATGTGCTCGTCACCTCGCATATACATCGCATCACAACATCACAGATTAGACAAACACGGTACAAGCCTAAGGCTTATTCTCTCACACAAGATTATGCAAGACACTTACCTCAAACAAGGCAAATCAATACTCTAAAAAGCCCTTGCCTCTTGAATCGGCCTCCGAACGGGTCAAATCTAGAAAAACAACTAATAACATAAAATACGGGTATAGAAATCAATTCCAAGTAAAATATCTCCAATCTTTATCAAATATCAAAAAGTCAACCCGGGCTCGCCTCCCGAAACACGACAAAAGTCACAAATTCCGACCACCCATTCGTATACAAGTCCAAGTATACAAGTTTAATCCAAACTCGACTTCAAATCGGAGTTCAAATCCTAAATAATTACTCTCCAAAATTTACTCACACAACCCCTATTTTCACGCATAGATTTCATCAACCAAAAGCCAAAACCACAGATGGAATCATAAAACAAAGTCAAATCCGAGTCAAGAACACTTATCTCAATCTAAGTGGTGAAAATTTCCCCAATCCGAACTCCCATTCTCAAAATATGATAAAATAAGCTAAATCCTCAAAAAATACACTCTGCCTAGCGATTCCGCTTTTGCGAACAAAAAGCTCACAAAACCGCTCCTATGGAAAGTGGATCACATCTGCGAGTTCACTAACTCCCACGACTCTCCACTCCAACGAAGCACACTCGCTTCTGCGGAGCCGCTTCTGCGCTCCACGGAGTGCTCTTGCACGTGTGCACCTACACAAGGGTTGCCGCTTCTACAGAAATCCCTCATCCTATCCAAGCTCGCATCTGCTACCCCAAGTCCACTTCTGCGGACTCACACCTGAGGACCAAATCTCGCAGGTGAGAAAACACCATACTTGATCAGCCAATTCAACCTCAAATGATTTGAAGCCCATCCGAAACCCACCCGAGGCCTGTCCAACCATACTATCCAGTCCCAAAACATAGCACGGACCTACTCGGGGTCTCAAATCACACAAAATAGCAACAAAACTATAAATCGCATCTCAATTCAAGCCTAATAAACTAATCAACTTCTAACTTCCAAAATTCATGTCGAACCACATCTAACCAAATCGGAATGACTCCAAATTTTACAGACAAGTCCCAAATAATATAACGAACCTATTCCAACTCCCGGAACATCAATCCAAACCCGATAACCTTAAATTCAACTCCCGGTCAAACCTATGAACCTTCCAAACCTTCAAATTTCTAACTTTTGCCAAAAAGAGCTAAATCAACCTAGGAACCTCCAAATCTAAATTTGGACATACATCTAAGTCCAAAATCACCATAGGAACCTATTGGAACCACCAAAATATCATTTTGATGTCGTTTACACAAAAGCCAAACCTAGGTCAACCCTTATAACTAAGCTTCCAACCTTGGAACTAAGTGTCCCAATTCACTCCTAAAACTTTCCGAACCCAAACCAACCATCCCCGCGAGTCACATAACAACAAATACGCTTACAGGGAGCATCAAATAGGGAAAGGGGCTGAAATATACAAAGTGACTGGCCGTGTCATTACATTCTCCCCTTAAACAAATGTTCGTCCTCGAACGAGTTTAGAATCATACTTGAGATATCAAAAAGGTAAGGATATCTGCTCTGCATATCATGCTCGGTCTACCAAGTCGCCTCCTCGATCGGTTTACCTCTCCACTTAACCTTTACCGATGCAATATTCTTCGACCTCAGCTTTAGAACCTGCCTATCCATAATGGTCATTGGATCCTCAAAATAAGTCAAATCCTTGTCCAATTGTACCGAGCTAAAATCCAACACATGTGATGGATCCCCATAGTACTTCCAAGGTATGGAAACATGAAACATCAGATGAACTCCGGATAAGCTGGGTGGCAAAGCAAGTCTGTAGGCCACCTCACCAACTCTCTCTGACACCTCGAATGGAGCAATATACCAAGGGCTCAACTTATCATTCTTCCCAAATCGCATCACACCCTTCATGGGTGAAACTCTAAGTAGGACCTTCTTACCCACCATGAATTCCACATCACGAGCCTTGATATCAACATAACTCTTTTGCATGGACTGCGATGTACGAAGCCGCTCTTGAATTAATTTAACCTTGTCCAAAGCATCACGAACCAACTCTGTGCCCAATAGCCTAGCCTCGCCAGGCTCAAACCAACCAATCGGAGAATGACACCGCCTCTCATATAATGCCTCATATGGAGCAATCTGGATGCTCGACTGGTAGCTGTTGTTGTAGGAAAACTTCGCTAAAGGTAGAAATTGGTCCCACTAACCTCCAAAATAAATAGTATATGCCATCGACATATCCTCCAAAATCTGAATGGTCTGCTCGGACTGCCTGTCCGTCTAAGGGTGAAACGTGGTGTTCAACTCAACCTGCATGCCCAACTCACACCAAACCACTCTCCAAAAATTCAAAGTGAACTGAGTGCCTTCATCTGAGATGATAGAAACAGGTACACCATGCAGGTGAAAAGTCTCCCGACTGTAGATCTTAGCCAACTGCTCTGAAGTGTGGGAAGTCATGACGGGATGAAATGTGCAGACCTTGTCAGTCTGTCCACAATGACCCAAACTACGTCAAATCTCCTCGATGTCCATGGCAAACCTACCATGAATTCCATAGTGATATCGCTCCCATTTCCACTCTGGTATGTCAATCTTCTGAAGCAAACCACATGGTCTCTGATGCTCATACTTGACCTGCTTCAAACACCGAGCAACATATCCAACAATGTATTTCTTCATCCTTCGCCACCAATAATGCTACCTCAAATCCCGGTACATCTTCGCAGCACCTGGATGAATGAAATACCACAAACTATGAGCCTCCTCAAGGATCAACTCTCTCAACCCATCCATATTAGTAAAACAAATCCGGTCCTGAAGTCACAACACACCATCATCACCAATAGTCACCTCCCTAGCACCACCTCAGAAAACGATGTCCTTAAGGACAAGCATATGGGGATCATCATACTGACGAGCCTTGATGCGCTCAAACAAGGACTACTGTGATACAACACAAACAAGGACTCTACTAGGCTTTGAAATATCCAATCTCACGAACCCGTTGGCCAAAGCCTGAACATCCATAGCCAAAGGCCTCTCCCCAAATAAAGATGCCTCATACTCTCCGCCTTCCTACTCAAGGCGTCGACCACCATATTGGCCTTCCCCAGATGATAAAGAATGGAGATATCATAGTTCTTCAATAGCTCCGACCACCTCCACTGCCTTAAGTTCAAATCATATTCCTTGAATAGACATTGAAGACTCTGGTAATCCATATACACCTCACAAGATACACCATATAAGTAGTGCCTCCAAATCTTGAGCGCGTATACAATAGTTTCTAACTCCAAATCATGCACTAGGTAATTCTTCTCACAGGGATTCAACTGGCACAATGCATAGGGAATCACCGTACCGCCCTGCATCAATGCACACCCAATTAAAACCCGCGAAGCATCAAAATAAACCATATATGACCCCGATCCTGAAGACAAAACCAATACTGGAGCTGTAGTCACAGCTGTCTTGAACTTCTGAAAGCTCTCCTCACACTCATCAGACCATCTGAATAGAGCACCCTTCTGAGTCAACTTGGTCAATAGAGCTGTAATAGACGAGAAACCCTCCATAAAGCAACGATAGTAACTAGCCAAACCTAGGAAACTCCTCTGTAGCGATAAATGGTCTTGGCCAACTATGAATTGCCTTAATCTTCTTCAGATCCACCTTAGTTCCCTCATTAGACACCACGTGACCCAAGAATGCTAGCGAGTCCAACCAAAACTCATACTTGGAGAACATAGCATCAAACTTCTTCCCTCTTAGAGTCTAAAGCACAGTCCTCAAATGTTGCTCGTGCTCCTCCCAACTAGAGGAATACACTAATATAGCATCAATAAACACAATGACTGAGGAATCCAGATAAGGCTGAAATACATTTTTCATCAAATACATGAAAGCAGCTAGGGCATTAGTCAGCCTAAATGAAATCACCAAGAACTCATAATGCCGGGTCTTGAAGGTCATCTTAGGAATGTCAGAAGCCCTGATCTTTAACTGATGATACTTCGATCTTAAGTCAATCTTCGAGAACACCCTAGCACCTTGAAGCTGATCAAATAAATCATCAATATGTGGCATTAGATACTTGTTCTTGATAGTAACCTTGTTCAATTGCCTGTAGTCAATGCACATTCTCATGGAACCGTCTTTCTTCTTCACAAATCGAATCGGATCACCCAAGGTGACACACTCGACCTGATGAAACCTTTATCTAGTAATTCCTGCAATTATTCCTTCAAATTCTGCTAGAGCCATGCGATATGGCTGAATAGTTATGGGTTGGGTGCCCGATACCAATTCAATACCAAAATCAATATCTCTATCGGGTGGCATGCTCGGTAGGTCTGCAGCAAAAACTTCTAGAAACTCCCTCACCACGGGGACTGAATCAACCATGGGAGTATCAACACTCACATCTCTAACAAAGGTTAAGACGCCAAGCACCCCTTCTCAACCATCTGTTGAGCCTTCAAAAAAGATACCACCCTACTAGGAAAATGACCCAAGGAGCTATCACGCCCCAAGCTCAGGGAGCGCGACCGGCGCTCAACCGAGAGAACCCGACCGAGCAAGCCTATTAGACTTACTTCTACCCAAAACTCATCCATGAATAAAGAGGAGATGTACTCCATTAATCAATCACTAAAAAGATTTTATTAACGACTTCCTTTTCATTCCCATTAGTAGCTTCATTCATAATTTCCAAAACATTAAGAGTTTATAGAATTAATGAAAAAACATAATTTCCAAGTACCAATATTTCTAGATCGATTCCCAACATCAACCATAACCCACAACCTATCTACGGAGCCTCTAAATACAATAGAAGAGTAATATGAAAATGTCAGCAACAAGGCCCCGACTATACCTCAAAACACTGTATATGAGAAACAAAAGATACATGACCCCGAAATGAAGTGGGGCTCACCAAATCAGCTGAAAAAGAGTGTACTGCTATCACTGATCAATGCCGCCTGCTGAAAAACCACATGCATCCATTAAAGATGTAGCGCCCCCGGCAAAAGGGACGTTAGTACTGTCGAATAGCACTAGTATGTATAGCTAAAAATCCTCTTTCAAAATAGAATGCCCATATAAGAAAAGGCAACACATAGAAACAGTAAGTCACAATCAACAATATCCAAACGTCCCGTTAAAATATAAAAATTTTCAAAATACGAACTTCATATATAATTTTGGTTGGGAGATCATTAGCACCGATATACCACCGTCTTTCTTAGCACGGAGTCCGATCACGCCCGATCGGCTAGGCCATATCCCCAGGAATAATGTGGTTTGACATGTGATGCGAAAGAAAGTTGTTACCAAGAGTAGTACCACCATATGCGCAATATGGCGTCTGATCTCCACTCGATCAGCTAGGCCGCCTTCCCACATATGTCGTGCGGCTTGACTTTTCCAATCCACAGAGGTTCCAGTTTCATCCCAATTAAGGGGAATAATATCACAATCCACCCCTACACTGGCACGTGTAGTTTCAGGTGTGGGCCTTATGACCCACCCTTCCTCGGTATTGCTAATGATGCTCCTAAAAATAGTTTTGATTTGATTTGCAAACAGAAATATCATAAATACAATTGTACTCACCTCAACATCTTTCACATTGTATGAATTCTTATTAGTATTTCCAGTCATTCACAACGACAATATTTCCTTGGCTCATTAGGCCATTCACAAGATTCTTTATTCCTGGCACGATGACCGTATTTCATATTCCACACTTTCACCTCTTTCAATTTTAAAGATCACCATCAAGTATCAACATATAGGATATTTTAAAAATCATATACTTCAAATCCATTTGAAATGGAAACTTCAAACACAAATGGTTTCTTCCCAAAAAAATAAAGCATACCAACCAACAATAGAAACACACATGAAAAATCATAAACAGTCAATACACCATTTACTCTTGCAATACTCTCCCCCAGAAATAACAATGTACAAATTCAACACATGAGTATATAGAACTCGAATCACACTGGATATATTTATAAATCAAAGCATTAGTTAAAGCAACCACTAATGGGCATGAATTTAGTACAAAAGCTTTTAGACAATTCTATCTTTCATTGAAACACGACTCAAAGCCATAACCTTTTAATACATAACCCACACTTTGAAACTTACAGAAATATTATAGAATTCAATTCCAAGAGAGAAAGCTTAGCCAACATACCTCAATTGCGCTTCTTTAGACTCTACAATTTTTCGGAACCCTTAGCAACCTCAATCTATTTTAGCAATATACAAATAGAACCCAAAATTAGGAAAACGTTCATGGTTCTAGTTCACTTTTTATTTTTTCCACACTCTTTATGACATGCATGCAAGATGAACCACCCTCATACCCATAAAGTATCACACTAATACCCCATTATAGCTATGTTTGAAATTAAGAGCTGGGGTGATGAAGCCTTACCTTTTAGGGTGAAGAATTTTGGTGCTCTACTTGAACATTTCCAAGGCTTTGAGTGATGATTGAAGATCAATTTGATGAAAACTTAGACCCTCCCTCTTGAACCCTCTCTCTCTCACGCTAGAAACATCTGAAAATGAGCTCAAAATAGACCTAAGGGGTATTTTAATGGAATAGGGGTCGGGTTTTAAATTAAGAAAATGGGTGCCCCGACACAGGTCTGTGGTCACATCTGCCACCGTATAATGGTTATACGGTCCGCAAAGTGACCGCAGAAATGGCCCTCAGGGGCCTGAACTTTCGGCCCAGGTATGCGACCAGTATGCAGTCCACATACTCGTTCTGCGGTCGCATAATGCACCGCAGAACTCCCTCCGCAAAAACTCAAGAGGGATTATGCGATCGATATGCGGTCCGCATATCGATTATGCGGTCGCATAATCGACCGCAAAACTGACCTCAAGTTGGCCAAACTTACTGCTTCACTCTGCGGCCATTATGCGGTCCCCAAAGTGAATATGCGGCCGCATAATGAGCCGCAGAAATGCATTTTTCTGCGAAACATTTTCTCTCAGTCCGTAGGGTACTGTTCAATCCAAAAAGTCCGAACGTAGGGATCTATCTTGGTACCACAAAACCCCGAGTTTTTGGTTTAAATTTTTACGGGTCCTTACATCCTCCCCCACTTAAGATCATTTGTCCTCGAATGAGGATCAAGGTTTGCTTAACACAGTTTTAGTTGTACCACATAACATCAGCCCCAGATTTGCCTAACTTCCTAACTTTCTGAAAATTTCGCCAAAGTTTCCTTTGTATTTAGGCCTATTCACCTGTCAGAGTAACACCAAAACAATTCCTAACAACACATCCACAATTTGACAAAACATCACCATGTATAACAACGTCACTAATCTCATCATTACAGGCATTATACTATCAAGAGTGGTATTTGGACATGAGCTGCACATATTTAAATCATAACACACAGAAGAACCTTTCAAATCACAATCATTTAACTATACACTCAAGTGGAAATATTTTATTTCCTTAACACTTTTGCCCCTCCATGTGGTCTCCTCGACTTACAGACTTTGCCATAACACATTAACGGAGACAATCTCAACTCCCGGACTTTTCTAACAAGGATAGCAAATAGTTGCTCCTCACAATTCCATTATCCCTTATATTCACCTTATTAGACATAGACAAATGAAACATCGGGTGCACGGAGAACAATAATAGGGAAACATCATACTCATATTTTAGCCTATTTCTTTTCAAAATTTCATAAGGCCTAATGTGACTTCACATACTTTACCTTTATTGACAATTCACATAGCATCCTCATGCAGAAAATATTTAGAATAATCCATTCACTTTCTTCAACTCTAAATCTCCATGCCAAACACCTAAACTAAACCTTTGGCAACCTTCAACAATTTCTCTAAGATGTGCTAGCTTGACTATGACCATAAAATTTCCTATCCCATATATTTGATCACGGGATGATGCTTCTTGTTTGACATGCCTGAACCTACAATACTCGATAGATTTGCTACAAACAGGAACAACGAGGTTCGAGATTCGCTGGAAATATTCAAGAATCCATTAACGTGCCGAGCACGGCATTTCAGGAGGTTATGTCCTAAGAGACATGAATGTCACTACTAATAGCGCTGACATGGTGATCCGTTGTGGTGACACCATCGGTTCAACAAATGAGTCATAGAGTTGCCTAGTAGGCATAGGTAATGTAAGGATCAGGTTCATGATTAGGAGATTTAAATAAATGAGTTATTTTTAGACATGTGACATATGGGAGGCATGGTCTGGAGGATAAAGACATTAGCGTCAGTTATTCTTGGAATACTATGAGCCAGGAAAAGGACAAAAATAATTGTTTCATTCCATACGTGCCTTATTTGGCAATAGTTGGCCTCAAAGAGAGATAACACTTATGTGACACCAGTCGGCTCTTGGAATGTAGGGAAAATCAGTTTAACTCGAAATGAGAATGTTCTAGCACCTCGAATATGATATGGGTTTCAAGATACACAAAGTTGCATTACACTCTTAACAGTAACTAGCACAAGGAATCTATGCCACAAGCTTATGAGGATGAAAAGAAGTTGAACACTTATGAGATTATTATCATTCCCACAACTTAACCTTTGACAATATTTGATCCTATGTGAGAGGACTAGAGATACGACGAGTTTGTCTTTCAATTCAATATGCTCATCATAAGGCTGCTCAACTTTCAATCTCACACAAGTGGAATCATGTAACTAGGACATCTTAATGTTGGATGAAATCATGTATTAGTTAGAGAGAATAAAAACTTTGCCGTGAGCTAGACATGTTTTTGCCATAACTACTCTCAAGTTACCATTTCAGACCAATTCACGGGCAACCACAATACTGGGAACAAGGTGAGTTACTCACTGAGGCATGATTTAGGTGGACATGAAAGTCATACTGAGATGGGTAAACAACAAGACCTACTGTGACGAATTTGTGATAAATCTCAAGTTGCTCAGAAACTTTATGCGGATAAGTAGCCCCTTTTAATTGGCATGTACGCATATGATAGGTGCTAAGATATACTCTCATGTTACTAGACAATGAAAAGGATTCATGATACTATTCATAAAGGAGTAGAATAATTGTTCCAACCATAGAAGTCACATATACCGGAGAGGAAAACAGTGACTCAAGAAGGATCTCAACACTAGGCTGCTTTCTATTGGATATGATACCGCATAGGTAAATATTATGGTGATGCATGTATAGGCATAAATAAGCAGATGTTATCCATTTGAATCAAAAGGTTCTGTACGAAATTCATCAGGTATTGTCCCTTATTAAGAATTTAGGGAAGCAGTGGGAAGTATTAACCTAGGGCTATAACGCAATTCAAGGAACCCATTATAGAACTCAATTCTCAAGAGGTTGTAAATATAAGGAATTATGATAAAGAGGCTTCACGAATATTGTGCCTCGTTCTAAGAGTAGATATAGAGAATGACTCATAAGGTTGTTTCGGTTCTATCCCAACTTTCATAGTAACATAAGAGGTGACATATGACAAAGTGGAACCGGGATCAATAAGAACATACACATCATGAGATCGGATAGTCAATATACCTGTAACCACATCTGGAGAAGCCTCAAACTTTTGACGTCTCCTCATAGCATAAAACCTCTTGGGACCTCCCGAGCTCTGAATACCACCCCTAGTTGTTCCACGCCCTATAGGCGTTATAGTGCCTCTAGCTGGGGGAGGAGTTGTGGATGTAGTAGCTACAGAATTGGCTGGCTGTGCCATACCCTTGCCCATGCTCTGGCGAGACAAATAACAATCTCTTTGAAAGTGGCCCATCATACCACACTTGTAGCATACTTTTGTACCATAGTGACACACTCATGAATGGCATCTCCCACACTTCACACAACGGGGATGAGGTCCGCTGAACTGACTCGTCTCACTAACCTGATATTTACCCTTTTTGCATACATCATAAGCATACCCCTTATCCTTCCTCCAAGCTTCCAATGCGGGATTAACAATTCCAGCATCGGATTGCTATGTGGGCCTTTAGAATTGCCCAAAGATACAACCTCTAGCGCGCTGCTGAGCATACTCACAACACGACGCCAAATGTTCCTCCATGCATGACGGACATAACTGGATGGATGTACCCAACCTAGGGCATTTGTTCTTCTTGTGCCCCCTCTTTCCACAGCCATAACATATTTCAAGGGTCATCCAACATGTTCCCAAGTGTCGCTTCTTGCAAATCATACAATCTGGTTCATTAGCACCAACAACCCTATTTCGTTTCTTAGATTCGCTCACCACACGATCCGATGGTGCGGTGACAGTGGTAGGAATAAGGACACTTCCTTTAGCAACAAGTTCTTCCAACCCCTCCACGGCTCGACGCATTCTCCCAACAAACTCTTGTGTAATCTTCCCCAGATTCAATGGAGCGGTCATTCCCTCCTCGTTGTTTTGAACTCGTGGATTACTCATCTAAAAAATATCATTAGACATAACGAGGAAATTAGCTTCCTATCTTGAGCTCTATCGCACGATCTGGAGTATCAAAGAAGTGTGAAATACCTAAATGTCCAAGTAGCCTCCTCATTATAGATGTGGTCGACAACACACCGATAAGAAGGACTCTACTAGACACGGCTCCGAGACATCCTAGGACACTTTAAAACCTTAGGCTCTGATACCAAGTTTGTCATGCCCCAAGCTCAGGTAGCGCGACCGACGCTCAACCGAGAGAACCCGGCCGAGCAAGCCTATTAGACTTACTTCTATCCAAAACTCATCCATGAATAAAGAGGAGATGTACTCCATTAATCAATCACTAAAAAGATTTTATTAACGACTTCCGTTTCATTCCCATTAGTAGCTTCATTGATAATTTCCAAAACATTACGAGTTTATAGAATTAATGAAAAAATATAATTTCCAAGTACCAACATTTCTAGTTCGATTCCCAACATCAACCAGCCACAACCAGGCATCGCAAAATCGGGGCCGGACTTGGTCGTGCATATTCTTCATTCTGCCCTTGAATCAAATTAAAACGAGTCATGTTCAACAAGTTTAACTTGGGACTAGCATAATGGTATCATGGGTTATTTGTAGGATGGTATATAACTCGAGAACAACAAAGCTTCTCAGAACCTTAGAACCAAAGCAACCCGGTACTGCTTGGTCGGGGGTTATTTATTCTGAAGGTCTTTTCATGGACCATTAGCCAAATGCCTGGGTCTGGGAGAAACTGATTATGTGATAAGGGAAGTACGTAAACATAGCTATGGAAACCACTCCGGCTACAAGTCGTTGTTTCAAAAGTTAATGAGGGTCGAATATTACTGGTCTAGAATAGAACAACATGCTAAGTCTTTTGGGCAAAAATGCAATAAGTGCCAGCGGCATGCTCGGATGATTCATCAGCCGGCAGAACCCCTTCACTCGGTTGTCTCGCCTTAGCCATTCGTGAAATGGGGACGGACATAGTAGGCCCATTTCCTACACCACCTGGTCAGGTAAAATTTCTGTTAATATTAACTAACTAATTTTTCAAAATAGGTGGAAGCGGGAGCTTAAAATCATATCCGAGAATGAGAGGTGATCAAATTCATTTGGGACCATATCATGTGTAGATTCGGGGTCCCAATGAAGGTAGCGACAACGGACCCCAATTCATTGGCTCCAAGGTAATCCAATTCTTTGAAAAGTTAAGATCAAAAGAATCACATCACTTCCCTATCATCCTAGAACAAATGGGCAAGCAAAGTCAATAAACAAAACTCTGATATAAACCATCAAGAAAAAGTAAGAGCCTACTAAGGGAAGATGGTCGAAGAAGCTACCCATAGTGTTGTGAGCTTACCGGATGACATCTAAAGCTAGCACCGATGAGACACCCTTCTCCCTCGTCTATAGTACAGAAGCGCTGATACTGGTTGATATAGGAGAACTAAGCCTAAGGTTCACCTAGGCTACAGAGGAGTCTAATTCTGAGTCCATGTATATGTCACGACCCCAAGTTTCCTCTGTAGGATGTCGTGATGGCACCTAGTCTCTACGACTAGGTAAGCCTAACAAGTAATAATAACTGAACAGATATAATTAACAAGTTACTGAAAATAACTGAATAATAGATAAAAACCTTCTGAAAATAGAAACTCGTAATACACACCCCAAAACTAGTGGAACTGAGTCATAAGCTCTATAGAATAATTCTAGACTATCTAATACATCACTCTCTAAAAGAAATACAACAGGAAGTAAAATATGGAAGGTGACTCCAAGGCATGCGGACGTGGAGCAAGTATACCCTGAAGTCTCCCAAGCAACAGCTACAATAACCTCTAATGACCGGCACGAGCAGACATACCTGGATCTGCACAAAAAGTGTGCAGAAGCATAGTATGAGTGCACTACAATGGTACCTAGTAAGTATCGAGCCTAACCTCAGTAGAGTAATGACGAGGCTAGGTCAAGATACCTACTAGGATATAAAATAAACAGTATGAAATTGTAATACGAATATGTAATAGAAAGTGAAGAAACAACTGATACAGAACAAGATAATAGCAAGAACTAGTACCAGAAATAAACAACAGAAATAGCATAAAAGAAGCAAGTAAAGTTCTACAATGATCATGCAAGGACAACAACGGCTAGAACAATAAGGAATGACACAACAAGATATATTTTCCACCAAAAACACCTTGCAACATGAAATAAATAGTAAGAATCACAACGAGGTACCGCCTCGTGTATAATAAAATCAAAACTAAGGTACCACCTCGTATAATCAAGAATCATAACCGAGGTACCGTCTCATATTCATATTTCTCAATTTCAATCACAATTTTTCCTTATACTATTGTAAGGCCCTGTAAAATTTTATCTAAAACCTGGATTTTGTGGTGCCAAGTTAGACTTATGTGTTGATAATTGTAGGCGGTTCAGACTTTTTGGGTTGAACAGTGCGTTGGGGAGTTGAAGAAATTTTTTGGAAGTACAGGGCGATTCTGCGATCCATTTTGTGGTCGCAAAATTGATCTGCGGACTGCAGATCTGTCGCATACTAAAGCAGAAATTTGGGCAAAGTTTGGACCATTATGCGGTCCATTATGCAGCCGCATAATCATTTTGCGGGCCGCACAACCCATCGCAGATCACACAAAGATTTTTGGAGGGAATTTCTGCGGCGCATTATGCGACCGCAGACCGGTCGCAGAGTGAGGCAAGAGTGCCCAGCTCCGGAGGGACATTATGCGATCGCATATGCGACCGTAGATCTGCATTGGGGCTTTATTTTTCTGGTTTTATAAACCTGACCCCATTCTTATAAAACAATCTTAGGGATCATTTTAGAAGATTCAAACTTATATTTTAGAGAGAGTAAGGTGGTCTAGAGTGAGAAAAGGAATTTCTAAGTCATTTGTTCATCAATCTTTGCTCAAGCCTTAAAGATTTCACAAGGTCTTCGTCCTAGAGGTAAAATTCTACTCCCTAGCCCTCAATTTCATGATTTTACTGAAAATAGGTAATGAGAAAAGCAATTCTTGGGTGTGGGAGTTGTCCATTATGTATGCATGTACTATCAAGGGTTGGGGAAAGAATGTTGAGCTAAATTAGGTAGACTTTGAGTAGTGGGATGGAGGAATCCACCATAGGAGGACCTTAAAATCATAATACCCTCCTAGTGTTTGATAAAATGCTCAAATGAGCTGGAACCATAAACTCTCTCCTAATTTGTGTTCAATTTTGCTATATTTCTAAATTGATCGAAGTGGCTAAGAATTCTGGAACATTGTAGTAATTTAAAAGGCTCGAGGCGAGGTATGTTGGCTAAACTAATCTCTTAGAATTGAATCCCACAATATCCTTGTAAGTCCCGAGTTGTTCATTATGAATTGATTATTCCGAATAAGCCTTGTGTCGAAAGATATATGTTCAATATGTATTCCAATGTTCTTTTTATGTTATATTCTATTTGAAAATGTGCTCGAAGCATGGGTTGCATATAAGGGTGGCAAGTGGGCCGGTCCCGGGCCTAAACGGGCTAAGTGGGCTGGTCCAAACGGTCCCGGTCCCAAATTAAACGGGCCAAACGGTCCCGGGCTAAACGGTCTTTTTGTAGGGACCGGCCCGGGACCGGGACTGGGACCGTTTGGTCCCAGGCTAAACAGTCTTTTTGTAGGGACCGACCCGGGACCGGGACTGGGACCGTTTGGTCCCAGGCTAAACGGTCCCGCCCCGCGGGCTAAATGGGCTAAGTAGGCCCAACAGATTTTTAAAAAAAATAAAAATTAAATAGATATTAGAGACAAAAGGATGTTAAAAAAAATATCTAAAGCAATGCTTTATAAATTTTATTATAGAATTGTGACCTAAATTTTATTTAATATATATATATACACTATACTATATATACATCTTATATCGAATATAACTTTTATATATATATATACTATACACTTAGCATATATATAGCTTATATATTATACATTTAGTATATATACTATACTATACTATATATACATCTCATTTAGTATATATACTATACTATACTATATATACATCTTATATATAGTATATAAGATGTATATATAGCTTATCGAATATAACTTATATATATACTATACTATACTATATATATATATATACTATACTATAGATTATGCTGCAATTATGTTGTCGCATAATTGATTATGCTGCAAGTCTGCTGCCCACAAAACAATTATGCTATAGCATAATTGCACCACATAATTGACTTCGGGGGTCATTTTTGAAAATTTTCATATCCGATCCAATTTTGATATAAGGCCTTAGGGGGTCATTTTAGAAGGTAAAATGTGATTTTTTTTAGAGAGAGGAGAGAGCTATCATAGAGAGAGAAAGAGAAGACCTAGCTATTTTGTTCATCAATTCTTGCTCAAGGCTTGAAGATTTCACAAGATCTTCATCTAATAGGTAAGATTCTACTCCCTAGCCCTAAATTTCGGGATTTTGATTAAAAGTAGGTCATGAGAAGTATGATTCTTGGGTGTGATAGTATTATGTATACATATATGTACCAATAAGGTTTGTGGAAAGATTGTTAAGAGTATTAAAATGTTATGGCTTTGAGTCGTGTTTTAAATGAGAACTAGTACACCAATTGGGTGAGAAAAACTCGATACGCTTAAGACTCAAAATTGCTCATATGTGTACCTAAAGTCTTGATTGGAAATGTCTTATTGTTGATAACCTATAAAGGTGGTTGGAAATGAAATAATTGAATTGGGAATATAGAGTGTGGCCAACGTGCCAAGAATTTAAGTTATGACTGTGGCTAGTAGTGCAAATGATTTGAGATAATGCGATAAAGAATATGAAATGAGCCTCGACTCAACTGTGTTAAAAGTGATTTGGAAAATTAGAATTTGCCTAAGAGTTTTTGTACTCAATTCATGCCCATTAGTGGCTGCTTTAACTAATGCTTTGCTTTATATCTATATCCAGTGTGATTCGAGTTCTATATACTCATGTGTTGAAATTGTACATTGTCATTTCTGGGGAAGAGTATTGCAAGAGTAAATGGTGTATTGATTGTTTATGATTTTTCATGTGTGTTTGTATTGTTGGTTGGTATGCCTCATTCTTTGGGAAGAAACCATTCGTGTTTGAAGTTCCCATTTCAAATGGATTGGAAGTATATGATTTCTGAAATTTTCTATATGTTGATATTTGATGGTGATCTTTGAAATTGAAAGAGGTAAAAGTGTGGAATATGAAATACGGTCATCGTGCCAGGAATAAAGAATGTTGTGAATGGCCAAATGAGCCAAGAAAATATTGTCGCTATGAGTGACTGGAAATACTAATGAGAATTTAGACAATGTGACAGATGTTGAGGTATGTACAATTGTATTTATGTTACCTATATGTGCAAATTAAATCAAAAATGTTTTTGAGAGCATCATTAGCAAAACCGAGGAAGGGAGGGTCATAAAGCCCACACCTGAAACTACACGTGCCGGTGTAGGGGTGGATTTGGATTATTCCCCTTATTTGGGATGAAATTGGAACCTTTGGGAAATTGTGATATTATTCGCTTAATTGGGATGAAACTGGAACCTTTGTGGATTGGAAAAGTTAACTCACACGGCATATGTGGGAAGGCGGCCTAGCTGATCGAGTGGAGATCAGATGCCATATTGCGCATATGATGGTACTACTCTTGGTAACAACTTTCTTTCACATCCCATGTCAAACCACATTGTTCGTGGGGAGATGGCCTAGCCGATCGGGCGTGATCAGACTCCGTGTTAACAAAGATGGTGGTATATCGGTGATAATGATCTGCCAACCAAAAATTGTATATGAAGTTCGTATTTTGAAAATTATTATGTTTTAACTGGACATTTGGATATTGTTGATTGTGACTTGTTGTTTCTATGTGTTGCCTTTTCTTATATGGGCATTCTATTTTGAAAGAGGACTTTTAGCTATACATACTAGTGTTATTCGACAGTACTAACATCCCTTTGCCGGGGGCACTGCATCTTTAATGGATGCAGGTGGTTCTACAGCAGGCGGCATTGATCAGTGATAGCAGTACACTCTTTTCAGCTGATTTAGTGAGCCCCACTTCATTTCGGGGTCATGTATCTTTTGTTTACTCATGTACTATGTTTTGAGGTATAGCATGGGTCTTGTTGCCGGCATTTCCATATTACTCTTCTATTGTACTTAGAGGCTCCGTAGACAGGTTGTGGGTTGTGGTTGATGTTGGGAATTGAACTAGAAATGTTGATATTTGGAAATCATGTTTTTTTTCATTAATTCTATAAACTCGTAATATTTTAGAAATTATGAGTGAAGCTGCTAATGAGAATGAAAAGGAAGTTGTTAATAAAATCTTTTCAGTGTTTGATTAATGGAGTACATCTCCTCTTTATTCATGGATGAGTTTGGGTAGAAAGAAATCTAACAGGCTTGCTCGGCCGGGTTCTCTCGGTTGAGCGCCGGTCGCACTCCTCGAGTTTGGGGCGTGACACTTGTGCTCCCTGATTTGTTCAATCAGGTGCTCTTTAATATTGCCTAAGATCTCTAGAATGTGATTCAATATCTAGCCTCTTCTCCTATATGTGATTAAGACCTAGTGTAGCATGTCCTGTTAATTTGGAGTTGATATATTTTCACCTATCAAGTTCTGGTATTGTTTTTGCTATGATTGATACTCATTATATTAAGTCTCATGTTCAACTAAGTGATATGTCTGCCAAATGTTGTAATCTATGCCCACTAGCCTGTTGTTACGCTGTTTGTGACCACATGCTCATTAGGCTCTTATGTTAAAAACCTTCATGTGAAAACTGCCATCCACTTGTTCCTGTCTATGACTTTGCTAGATTCTCATGTTAATTGTCTGAAGACCTTTAGGCTAATTCAGGACTATGCTTTGTTTTGAAACTCTATTTGAAGTAGTTTGCTAGCTTATGATGTTCAATCATGTCACTTTGAAACCTAGCATGAGTCCACCTTATACGCCTTGTTACTTTCTAAAGCTTCATGTGATCCTGTCTATATGCCTTGGTTAGAACTTCTATTAGCTACAACTTTAAGAACTAAGTGTGTGGCATTCAGAGATGTTTAATTACTTCCCTGTGTAGTTGTTACTTGCATGGTTAAGTCTGGCATCAGTTGGGTTAAGTAAGTCATACATCTTGGGCCATACATGTTGTTGGACCTCGGTACCAGATTTAGGCATACTCTATTGTTCTACTAAGTTTGGGATTTGGGTCTGCTGGTTGTGTGGAGAGTGAGGTTGTTGAAGGCCCAGTCAGTGCTGGGTTACTTTCGTTTGGGCATATTCTCAGGCTCGCATATGGTTCTTTGTGTAAATATTTGTACTTGTACTCATTATCTGGGCCTATAATAATTTGTAAACAAACAATTGGGGAGCTAGTGAAATTGAGGAAATGAGTATATTTTGTTTTTGCTTAAAGGGGGGTAGAAAACATACCTATAGGGTGTACGTGCCTTGTTTGATATTTGTTTGACATGCTCCATTTCTATACACTAGTAGAAGTCATGCCTATATGAAATCACACACTTCACTTAACTTGTCTAATACCTGTACACTATCCAAAGCATGTTAGCTTAAAAGAATGATGTACCTGTTTCCCTGTCTACTACTGTGCGCTATTAGACAACATGTCTATAGGAATCTAACGCCAATAACTACTTGTTTAATTATTAGACATCATGCCTATAAGACGCAATAATACATGTGTCACCCCCCAAAACTGGGGAGCGCGACCTGCGCTCAACCGAGTGAACCCGGCCGAGCAAGCCTATTAGATTTCCTTCTACCCAAACTCATCCATGAATGGAGATAATACATATTTTCAATAATTAGACAAAAAGGTGTTCATGTCTACAATACCAATTCGTTACCAATAGTTTCATCATTTTTAAAGTCTCAAATGGACAAGTAATACGACCACAACATAACATAGTTTGACTTTCCCAGCACCAATACACAACCCATACTATGTCTACAGAGCCTCTAATAGATACAAAAGAGTACTATGATAATGCCGGCAATAAGGCCCCGGCTATACCTCAAACACAATACACGAGGAACAAAAGATACATGACCCCAAAATGAAGTGGGGCTCACCAAGTCTGCTGGGAAGAGAGTGTACCACTATCACTGATTAGTGTCTCCTGTTGTAGAACCACCTGCATCCATTGAAGATGCAGCTCCCCCGGCAAAAGGGACGTTAGAACATATGGAATAGTACTAGTATGAATGACAAAACACCCTCTCAATAGAATAATGAATAATACAAACAAGAATATCATAATATCAATGGAAGCCTTAAACAACATCAAACCTCAATTTAGGATCAAGACAGTGTTAAAATTAATTTTCATATCTCACATTGGGAGATTTTTAGTAACATATACCATTGTTCACAATACCATTATTCACAATACCAATACCACCGTACTCTCAGCACAGAGTCCGATCACGACCCGATCGGCTAGGCTATCTCATTAGAGACATCAACCACAATTGCTCTCAATATCAATACCACCGTCTTTAACAAGATGTCCGATCACGACCCGATCGGCTACGCTATCCATTAGGGACATCAACCACAATTACCATTTCAATTACAATTTTCGGCACAATCACCACCATGTGTGCGGCATGGTGTCCGATTACGACCCGATCGGCTAGGCTGTCTTATTCGAGACATCAACCTTTTTATATCAATCATCGCATTTCATTCTTCTTTCACATCTTTTTATTTCATTGGCACTAATGGCCATAATTATAAATCATTATAGGCACGTTGGCCGTATTTAGTATTTCATGCTCACATTTTCACTTTCCAACATCAACATCATCATTACCAACAACAACAATTCAAATCAAGGTATGTAGTACACCTGTGAGCAATTAAGAGTCTAAGGCACATAGAGATTCTTCACAAACTTTGGCATAATAGCCTTCGTTTGAATTTGACTTGAAGTTGAACATTTTTAATGCACAGCCCATATTTTTAACACATCCTCTATTGATAACATAACATAAATAAAGCATTTGGGATACTTATGGAACATATATCTTTCAACCCAATCTTACTCGGAATAGCCAATTTTATAATGAACCACTCGGGACTTGCATAAATTACATGAATGTCGTGGGATTCAATTCTAAGAGAAGGGTTTAGCCAATATACATTAATTGAGTTTCCTTAAACTCTAGAATGTTCTTTAATTCTTAGCAACTTCAATCTATTGTAGAAATATAATAAATTGAACCAAAATTAGGAAGATGATCATGGTTCTCACCAAAACATCAGATTTTAGCTCAAAAATGGCCCAAAGCGTGTATTTAACCAAGTAGGGTCGGGTTTTATAAACCCAAAAATGAAGCTTCAGAACAAGGTCTGCGATCACATAACCGATATGTGGACCACATATCCGCCGCATATTTGGTGTCCAAAACTGGCAAATATCTGCCTGGGTCTGCGATCACTATGCGGCCCGCAGACCTATTCTGCGGTCGCATAATGAACCGCAGAACAGTTCTGTGGTCGCATAGTCGACCGCAAAATGGCATCCAAACTACCCCTCTCCTGCCTCACTTCTGCGGCCATTATGCGGTTCGCAGAGTGATTCTGCTACCGCATAATGGGCCGCAGAAACGTCCTCTTTTGCCAAAAATGTTTCCTTTACTTTTCAATGCATTGTTCATCCCAAAAAGATCGAATATATAATCCTCAAACACGTAAGCCCAATTCGGCACCACAAAATATTATTTTCTTTTGCAAGAATTTTACTGGGCTTTACACTTAAGTGCTTCGAAATTTTTTGGGGTGTTACAACATGCCTCCGCTAATGCTCATCCAGATATCATAACAATAGGGTTTTAATTAATTAATCAACTACTTTTTGTTGCACTCATTATATTGCCCCACCTAGATGACATGCCTATAGGGATAAGTATGATAAAATCAAGTTCGAATGCCAACTGTTTGAAATCCTGTCTATAGGATACTTTCACTCGCCTAGAAAGCCTGTTTATAAAATCAACGCTGTTAATTCTGAGCTTTCAAATAGTTGTATTGCTTCATTGCTCAAACAATTTAGAGATCATGCCTATATGGTTTTTAATACCTTTAATCTGTAAATTCGTTAGTCTAAAGCTGCAATACTGTCTGTACGATACTGGAAATCAGAATCATATAGAAACACTGCCTATAGGACTTAGTGACTCTGATGTGTCTTAACTCTGAAATTGTCTATTGCCTAATCTTCCCGCGTGCATTTGTTGTTTATGTGTGGAGGCTAACTTGAGCCATTTATTTTCTTTACGTGTAGTCCTACATGTTATGAATGTGTACCTAGTTTTATTATTTTGAGCACCCTAAGTAAAGTCTAGAACCACCCAAATAGTAGGTCCAAAGCCTCCTGGACCATAGGCATGGGATGGTTAGCGCACTCATAGGAGACGGTCTAGAATTGAATTAGAGCGCTTTAAGTAAACAACTTTAACATAGTAATTGGGTAGCAGGAGATGATAGTCTGTGTCCGCTGAATAATATGAGCAACCCCTACTCTAAGGGAGTTGCGAAGTATTATTTATGTTGCACGAGATGATCCTTTAGGCTAAAACACTTAGGACCCCCCTATATTATATGTTTATTGATCGCACTTAGTTGTTGAACTTAGAATAATTACGTTGTACCCTATAACTTCTAAAGACTTTACTGATTATATGTATAGTTTAATTGTTGTCCGATTTTCTTTACACTTGTTTATAATAGAACCTTTAAATTCCTTGTCTTTCCTCACTTATATGATCACTTAGGACAATTATACTAAGATAATCCCACATAGAATAAACTTCGGTCGGGACCCACAGTTGTGGACCTCGAGAGTGCCTAACACCCTCTATTTGAGGTAATTTGAGCCTTTACCGGATCTTTGGTGACGTAGACTAGTTAGACAAAAATATTTTCAAATAGGTTCCCTAACGAACCTTAAACCGTTAGGTGGTGACTCTTCTCTTTTAATACCCACATAAAAGAATTGTCATATGTTGA
The DNA here is from genome assembly GCF_000390325.3 of Nicotiana tomentosiformis. Taxonomy (NCBI): domain Eukaryota; kingdom Viridiplantae; phylum Streptophyta; class Magnoliopsida; order Solanales; family Solanaceae; genus Nicotiana; species Nicotiana tomentosiformis. Next base: position 56,937,055 of record NC_090817.1, read on the forward strand.
AACCCGCTTTCGAGAGAAAACGGGGCATGACACAACGTCACATACCCTCCAACCTCCGTGCAATCTCAACTACCTGTTGATACGGAGTATCTGACTCCAACTCCCTGGCCATGCTGAATCTAATACCATGGTTGATCCCCTTAATGAATCGACGGACTCTCTATCTGACTGTAGCAACCAAGGCAGGTGCATGCCTGGACAAATTACTGAATCGAACAGCATACTCCGACACTGTCATAGCACCCTGGCGCAGCTGCTCAAACTCCGCGCGCCAAGCATCCCAAAGGGTCTGAGGGACAAACTCTCTCAAGAAAAACTCTGAAAACTGATCCCATGTAAGTGAAGCTGCCTCGGCTGGCTACCCACCTCGTACGCTCGCCACAATTGATATGCTGCTCCCTTTAGTTGGAACGTAGTAAAAACAACCTCACTCGTCTCCACAATACCCAAAGTTAAGATGATACGATGGCACTCCTCAAGAAAACCATGTGCATCCTCTGAAGCCAAACAACTGAAAGTAGGAGGGTGGTACTTCTTGAACCTCTCGAACCTAAGCTCCTCCTTCTCAGATGTTGATGCCCTAACCACGGGCTGAACCGGAGCAATAGACTGTACTGGTATAACCTCTAGGACCTGATCAATCTGGACCCGATGCTCTAGGGTATGAGCTACGGGAGTCTGTGCTCCTCTCCTAGCCTGAGATGTGGCTGGTGCAAGTGGGATCAACCCTGCCTGAGCTAAGGTACCGAACATGCTCAGGAAGGTCTCCTAAAGTGCTGGGGTGGCAATAGGCACCTCGGGTGCCTATCCCCCGACTGGAGCTACTGGTGGCTCCTTTGTCGTAGCTCGAGTAAATGCTCTGGCTTCACCACGTGCCCCTCCTCGGCCTCTGCCCTGGACCCGGCCTCTCGCGGCTCTAGCAGGGGACGCGGGTGTCTAATTATCAGATCCAGCGGTGCATGTCTTCACCATCTGTGAGAGAATAGAAAGTCAAAGATTTAGTTTCGAAATCATCCAATTTGCACGATAAGGAATCAAAGAAGTGACGTTTTCCTAATAGTTTTGTAGCCTCTCGAAGATAAGTACAGACGTCTCCATGCCGATCCGCAAGACTCTACTAAACTTGCTTATGACTCGTAAAACTTGTGAACCTAGAGCATTGATACCAACTTGTCACGACCCCAATTTTCCTCTGTAGGATGTCGTGATGGCACCTAGTATCTACGACTAGGTAAGCCTAACAAATAATAATAACTTAATAGATATAATTAACAAGTTACTAAAAATAACTGAATAATAGATAAAAACCTTCCAAAAGCAGAATCTCATAATACACACCCCAAAACCGGTGGAACTGAGTCATAAGCTCTATAGATTAATTCTAGAATGTCTAATACATCACTGTTTGAAATAAATACAACAGGAAGTAAAATAGGGAAGGTGACTCTGAGGCATGCAGACGTGGAGTAGGTATACGTTGAAGTCTCCCAAGCAGCAGCTACAACAACCTCTAACGACTGGTACGAGCAGACGTACCTGGATCTGCACAAAAAATGTGCAGAAGTGTAATATGAGTACACTACAACGGTACCCTATAAGTATCGAGCCTAATCTCAGTAGAGTAGTGATGACGACAGGTCAAGACCCCTACTAGGATATAAAATAGATAGTATAAAAATATAATATGGATATGTAATGGAAAGTGAAGAAATAACTGATACGGAACAATATAATAGCAAGAACTAGTACTGGAAATCAATAATAGAAATAGCATAAAAGAAGCAACTAAAGTGCTACAATGATCATGTACTGAAAACAACTGCTAGAACAATAAGGAATGACACGATAAGATATATTTTCCACTAAAAACACCTTGCAACATGAAACGAATAGCAAGAATCACAACGAGGTACCGCCTCGTGTATAATAAAATCAAAACCGAGGTACCGCCTTGTATAATCAAGAATCACAACCGAGGTACCGCCTCGTATTCACATTTCTCAATTTCAGTCACAATCTTTAATTATACCGCTGCGTGAGCCTTACATTTAAAATAGGTTTTTGAAAACTATTTTTCCAAAATAGCTACATGCACTTTAGCCCACCTTATGACGCTGCGTGGCTTCAAGTAGTTCCCTTACAAGAAACACGCACATAAGTCCCACCTTATACCGCCGCATGCACATAAACCCCAAGCCTTATACCGCCGCATGTGTGTCAATATCATATCACAATAATAATTCGGACCACAAGTGTCCATATATCACAACTTGCCAACAACAACAATATCAATGTTTTCACAACAATAGCCTACGGCTCCACCACAACATATACAAGAATATCAATAAAAACAATGGATGAAAAATGCTCAATACGATAGATGTTTCAACAATAACCAACATCGCCTCAACGTATTAACGACTTTCACAACTTCAACACCAAATAGCTCAAAATTGAAAGAAATAATGTATAACCACAATATTAGATAAGACTAACTGACAATAAAAGAGATAATATTCAACAATGAGTCTCAAATAATGGAAATCAACAAGTAAAGGGATAACATGAACAATTACTTCAAGTAACAAAAATCAATAAGGAAAGAGATAATATGAACAATAACTTTAACTAATGATAATTAACAATGAAGAGATAGCATGTAACAATAAAAGAGGCAACAAGTTCAACTAAAGCATGGGAAAAATTTAGCAAGTAGGATGTAGAACAAGTACTAAATAAGTCAATTAAGGTATGCAAGAATAGTCTAACACAATTAAGGATAGATTGACTATGAGAATTTAGAACATGATATGGCATTTCAATTAAAGCATGGAAAAAGTCTAAGTAGCCTAAATCAATCAAATACCATGTACAACCCGTGTACCCACTCGTCACCTTGCGTACACGGATTTCACTTAGCACAATTGAATCAAACAATACCAATCCTAAGGGGTAGTTCCCCCACATGAAGTTAGGCAAGACACTTACCCCAACTAAGCCAATTCAACACTCGAAAATAGTTTTTCCCTTAAAATCTACCTCCTCACGGCTCATATCTACCCAAAATCGACTCAATATCATCAAACAATGCTAGGGAATTCAATTGCAATAGATAAAGTTAAAATCTTTACACTTTTTCTAAAAAGTCAATAAAAATAAACCTGGAGCCCGCTCAGTCAAAAGTCGGGTCCAATGGTAGATTCTGTCTACCCATGACCCCACGAGTTCATTTATGTGATTAGTTTCAAAATTCAAATCCAAATCGACTCTCAACACTTAATTTCTTATTTTTCAAAAACTTGACAAAGTTTCACAAATTTCTACTTTGATTCACATAATTTAGATGTTAAAATCTAAGATATGTTGATGGAATATGATTAGAAATAGATTAGAATCACTTATCCAAGGTTTGTAGGTGAAAGTCTCCTCTCCAAATCACCTCCTACCGAGTCTAGGGTTCAAAAATGAGAGAATGAGTTCAAAAATCCCGTCCCTCAGCTATTTGTCCAGTCGCAGATGTCGCAATTGCGATCTGGGGTTCGCAATTGTAAACCCCGAAAATGCGAAGAATCCCTAGCAAAAGCGAAGACCTTCCATCTCTGTTGTCATCACAATTGTGATGAAAAGTTCACAATTGCGAACCTTGGACCTCTACAAATGCGACCATGGAGATCGCAAATGTGAACCATCTCTCCCCAGGTACCTATCACAAATGCGAACACTGGAAATGTGAACCCATCAGACTTGGCCTAACTTCACAATTGCGATCCAAAAACTTGCAAATGCGAGATCAGAGGCACATGTGCAAAAAACCATCAATTAAACTCTATCAACACCTCGCTAAGCATCTGAAACTCACCCGAGCCCTCGGGGCTCCAAACCAAATATTCACTCAAGTCTCAATACATCATATGAACTCGCTCGCGCGATCAAAACATAAAAATAACATCTAAAAATACGAATCAAACACTAAAATGCATGATTTTTAAAGAAATTTTCAAGAACTTCTAGAATTAAAACTAGACGTCCGAATCTTATCAAATCAACTCCAAACGACACCAAATTTTACAGACAAGTTCTAAATACCATAAAGGATAGATTCCATGTCCCAAAATCAAATTCCTAGCTTGATAGCTAAAAGTCAACCTACAGTCCAACGTTTCAATTTTAAATTGCCAAATTTCGGCAAATCAACCTACGGACTTCCAAAATTAATTTTGGGCATACGCCCAAGTCCGAAATCATGATACAAAGCTATCAGAGTCATAAAAATACAGTTCTGGGGTTATTTTCATAAAAGTCAAAGTTTGGTCAATATTTTCAAATTTAAACTTCTAAGTCCAAAATCAAGAGTCCAAATTAACCCGAAAGCTTGCCAGAACGAAACTATCCAACCCCACAAGTCATAAAAGCTTAAACACATCCGTGTGAAGTATGAAAAGGGTAAACTGGGCGCAATTATACAAAATGACTGATCGAATCATTACAGTATATTGGGCTGAACTTACTCGAGGAGCATGGAAATATTGCTCTCAGCCGAACGATGGTGCAAATGTAGAGAGTTGAAAAATACTTCAACCGCAAAGCCAACCCATGACACTTCAAAGTCGGGGACTATGTCCTCCATAAAGTGACTATCAAAATGAGAGAAATCAACACTAGAAAATTGGGTCGAAATTAGGAAGGATTGTATCGAGTCATCGGGGTCGCCCTCAAAGGTGCATGCCGACTCACAAATAGGACTAGTGAGGAATTATAAAGAAATTGGAACATCACCTATTTATATTCTACTACTGTTAAAACATAAGTATGATTCACACTCTTAATCTAGACTATATTTCACCAATTTTTGGTCACAAAAATAATTCACCCACATGACCGGGACTACAAGCACAGATGTACGTCTAATGTCACGGCGAGCAAGATACCTGAAAATACGCGTTGTACTCTTTTTCTTACCCGTGATTTTTATCTTGAACGAATTTTACTGGCAAGGTTTTTAATAAGACAACAAATGTAATGTGTATTACCACAAGAGTGTACTGGGATTCCAGAGTGCAGGACTCGCGAAAGTATTCCAGAGCTAAAGTATTCCACCCTCATACTTATTCACTAGGGGGATTAGGTACCGAGACTTCACAAAATCAGGGTTGACGGAGACTGCTCAAGTGAGATCAATAGCCAGGAATATTTCCTTTTACCATACTTGCAAAAAGCTCACAACTTAAGTCGGGGAAACTCGTAGAGGTTTATGTATAACTAGGGCTATTTGACCCTCAAAGATATGTATAAATAGGGCAGTTTTTCCCTCAAAGAAAATAAAGCAATTATCAAATTCAAGAATCTTCTCACATTTTCTTTTATTATAACAAGTCCCCGACTCAGACGTATAGTTTTCATTAAAAACCAATCACATGACACATTCCTAAACTCAGCTCATAACAACCATATGATACAGTCTCCAGACTTAGATCATAAAATCCCGCTACAAACACGTGACACAGTCTCCAGACTTAGATTGTAAAAGTTCACAAGAAACATGCGACACAATCTCCGGATTAAAATCATAAAGTTTTAAAAAGATCTTGTGCCTAAAAATGAGGTCAAGACGTTCTCCTCATATGCACCGTGTTAAAAGGGCCCTCCTTTTTCGAGTAGGATGACTAATTCCCGATTTTAACACAAAAATGGAAGTTACATACCCAGATTCGGCTCAAAACTCGACAACAGGTAAAAGGATTAAAAAGCAAAAAATTTCTTCGAAGATAACCGAAAATTTTCACCTAATCCCTAAGTATATTCCCCTATTTCTCAAATGTAAATACAGTCCTGAAAGAGGATCAAAGCGAACTAACCTTTACGGTTAAGTGTTCTTGTTCATGAATCGAATGGATAATTCTTGATCATAGCAAACGCCATCATATGCTACGTATTCAGATTTGGTTTGAGACTTGGTTTCATCAAAAAGAGAAATATAAACTTAAAAACCTTCAAGGCAAACCATAGTTGTCACTCAAAACATGTAGTACATTCCCGCGAACATAGTTCCAACAAAAGGTAAAAGTCGGAAAGCCTTCACGATTAAGTGTTAAGTAATCGATTGGGGGAACTCCGAGGATCCATTTAGACACATATCGTACCCTTAATTTATGAGGAATTCTTCATTAACGTTTAATCATAAAACAACATTCAAATAAATCTAAGTGTCAAGAACAAAGCAAGGCAATCATGAGAAGCACAAAAGATAGCAAAGTAAGCATTCATCAACTCACTTGTATACATAACCAGGAGAAGGTTGTATTTGTTTGGTGGGACCAAATGTCATTCACACGTAGAAAGGATCTAAAAATACCTAACCTAAGTGCCCAAAACAGATAAAATATAAAAAGGGCATAGCATCCTGAGGACTCCATAAAACAAACACTAAGACAGGGGAAACACTTCTAAAAGGACCAGCAGAATCTTCGCTCTCGGAACTCTCTTCATCGGACCCAGATGGCACCAGTTCTAGGGCTTTCTCTACAGTAGCGGTGACTGCTTCAGCCTTGATGATTATTTAGGAAAGATCAAGGCCGCCTCCCTGAACTGGATGCAGGGTCTCCAAATGGGTAGAGAGGATCACCCAATTCTGGTCCAACTCGGCCGTTTCTTTGTCAGCTTGGCGGTACACCCAGAGTTTCCTACATTGGTCCTCGAGCTTTATTCTAGAAGCTACCTCTTGATGACAATGGTCCTTGAAGGTCTTTAGTTCAGCCTGCATTGAGCCATCCACTCCTGAAGAGCAATGCTTGAAGATAAATCTTGAGCATGGTCATTCGCCCTAGAAAGGTTTTTCACCTAGAGCTCCCGATTGGATTCGGAGAGAACAGCCAGAGTAGCCTTTCGCTCCATCAATTCCTTCTGGACATAATCAAACTACAAAGATAAGAATGATCATAGAGCTTGCCTATCCTCTTGATCTTCTCGAAGCTTAGAGTTGTTTGCGTGAAGCTCGCTGACCTCAGCCTTAGCACACTCAACTTCCTCGGTGAGTGCCATCGGCTAACTTCATGCCATTTTTATAGAGGTGATGGCAAGTGAATAGAGCTACACGAGTGAAAGCATCAAGATAAGATTTCCAAATTCAAGAAAGATAAAATAAGAGGAAAGCTTATGTTACTTAAAAGAGGTAGGAAAGAGAGGATTTTGGATCGTGAGAACCCACCGGGTAAGGAGAAGATTCGAGAGGCCCTCTTCAGTGGGAAGCTCCTGATCAATGGTACCTCAGCCGTCCCTGATTGCCGGACCGGAAGGAACCACACTCTCCTTCACAAGTCCCCCGATCACCTCCAATTCAGCGGTTGAAACCTCATATCTTCCACCTCCTCCCATAGAAATGGCCTCTACCTCTTCGGCATCGATGTTGACCACCCTGGTCATCTCTGCCCTCCAGCTCCTGATCTCCCGACAACGGTGGAGGAGACGTGCATTGATCCCCTTAATATTGGGCTCGCAATAATCCTGGGCCCTTCTTTTCTAGTGTAAAGAAACTTCGGAAGCTAAGTCCCGAATACGAGCAAATATGGAGGCGGATTAAGGGAGCACCCTAGCATTTGATATCTTCCCTAACATGCATGCAGAAAATACAAATTCAGAGATAAGGAAGATGTGACAAGAAATTTTTTTGTTTCATGCGCTCTAGCCACCGGTTACCATGGTTTTTACCCTTTAATCGGTTGAATGAAATGGCCCTCCATGTTCGGTCATCCTGTACAGAGACTTATAAAATGTCCCTCACCTAGTCGAAGATCTTAGGTACAGGTGTACAGGAGACCGCTCGGGATGCAAACGCAAAACCAACATAGTAAAAGATGAGTAAGACTTGGACTAATAAAAAGTGTTGAAAAGCGTTACAAAGCCTTACGTGAAAGCCTCTATGTTTTCGGAAGCGGTGGGGAAGTTGGCTGATGCAGTCGATATGTTAAGATTCTATCAAACTGGTCCCACTATCCCCGGTCAAGGTCGTCTTCAGCACTCATCATCAAGGTGCGTGTACCTCATGCAATCAAGTGTATCATTCCTCCCAGAATAGTCGAAGAGAGTAGAGATGTATCAGATGGTCAAGGGTGAAATTCATTTTGGCCCGATCGACCAGGAATTAGATGCATGCAACCAATCTCCAGAACTAGGGGGGGGGGGGGCAATTAAGCCAAACAGACCTGATAGTGGTGGCAGAAGATTTCAATAATTTTGGGTATAGAGAGCCCAAAGCCTATGGTAAACGGGTTAGTGAAGATCATAGAGAAGCCTGCCATGTGGTTGGTGATTCGAGCCTCGTCGCCCACGATGTCGAATTCAACATCGGCATCCAGTCGCAATCTGCCATTACTCGAGAAAGGCATTCCTCCCTCACTAAGGACACATACTCCTCCACTGGCCTGCCCTTGTTGACGCTTTGATAGTCACCCTCAAGGTATAGGGTTTGAGGAACTATCTCGGCGACGAGATCCTCTAGACCCAACTTGTCAGCAGTTTCCACCACGGGGGCCTTCCCTCTTCTACGCACAGAAGGAGCCAAATCATTTGGTGGAGTTGTAGCGAAAATGAGTAATTTTAGGAAATAGACACCGTTAGGTAATGAAAGGAAGGTAATGAACCATTCTTGCAGTTGGAATTGGTTTGAGTAAGAAGACGTGAAATCGTTGCATCCAGTAACCGCTCAATCATGGAGGGGCCAGGTGACCTCGCAAGTTTAAGGTAAAAGGTACCGCCGAACGAAATCCAAGAGTAATAATTAGGGCTCTTTAATGCACGTCGTGGCACGTATCTGAAGCCATCGATAGCCTTTTCGATTTCTTTACCGCCAGTGGAATTTTGTACCTCTTCCACTTCCATGATATGTTTCATCAAGTATACGAAAAGTGGGGGACTATATGTATAAGATGAAAATTTAGACCTGCCAGGTGTACCAATAGGGATATGACATGTGGAAGTTCGGACCAATAGAAGTCTGACACTCATGGTATCGTGGCAGATGGCCTCATTTGGGGGCTCTAAGATCGTGGCAATTGGTATCTCTAGGCAACTTTGTTGTCTCAAAATGGTTAAGGTCATTGTTGGCCCGTGGTACAGTAACACTAGATCCAACGGATCTTTTTATTTTGGCATTGATCCTAACGCTAGTTGGAGCGCATTATCACTAACTCTCTGACATCAGCTATTATCGAGCTCTGTGTTGAACCATAGACGCCTTTTTAATAGTCCTTTTTGCACTGTCAAAGGGTCTTATCACAAAAAAGGCGCTTTCTTATTTTATATAGATAGCTTCTCAGTGAATATAAGGCAGATCCATTACGATAGAACTCTCTCTCTCTATCTGTAATATTTTTGAAGAAAAAAAGCATTAGCCAGTACGAAAAAGCTCATCACTGTATTTTTATTTAGATCTCTAGCCCTACCTTGTTGATCATTGATATTGTTTTTGTCTAAATTCTTCATACGGTTCTTACAGATCATACTAGCTGATAAAGGATTTTGTATCATCCTCAATTCAGTAGCATTTAACCCATTTTTTTATCAAAAAACTGGTAAAGCAAATAAACTATTTTTCCCGTAAACAAGAAAATATACAAATTATTTCCATTAAAGAACGTCCCTTGAAGTTAATTCATTCGTTGTTTATGATTTTTATGTGCCATATAAATATTAACTAGAATCTGAAAGTGATTTTGTAGGATTATTTCTCTGTTTATGATTGCTATGTAGCCACCCTCTCCTCTTTGTAAGTCATCTTCAATTTATTGGTGGAGGTCTTGATGGTCACTCCCGCGACATCGCTGCCAGTGGGAAAGAAGAAGACGGGGAGAGATTCTGAATAAAAAATAGTAAGAAAGGTTTTTTGCTTGTTCATATGTCACATATTAATTTATTTATTTGTCATATAGAAGGGGTTTGAGAACACACGCTTAAGTTGTTTCTGAGAGTGTGAGAGATGTGTCTAATAGACACACTTGAACTTAGGTTTAGATATTCAATAGTAACAACACTCAGTTTAGGTGCATAAATAAAAAAATCGAGCAAGTTTAAGGGGCCACATATATATATATATATATATATATATATATATATATATATATATATATATATATATATATATATTTAGCGTAATTTAAATATGATTTTACGAGTTCAAATCTTACAGATTTCGCAGCTATTATTATACAACTAACTTTCTTTACTCTCCTAGTAACTACGTGAAAGAAAACAAAATGGACCATAACCTTCAACCAGATAAATAAAATGACAAAGGGTCATATTTGTCCCTTTACTTTCGAAAATAAGTTATATCTACCATATATTTCGATTTTTTTAATATAACTACCTCTACGGTCATACTTTTGGCCTATATTTGCGCCCCCTCATTAAATCCTTCGTTCCAACTTAAAAAATACACGTGACTGCCCTGATTGGATTAAAAAGACCCGCCTCATTTCCAAACTAAAATCCAGCTGTTCCATATTAATAATCCACCCATTCTCAAAAAAATTATATGCATTCCACCCTATCTTCCCCTTCTCTTTCCCCCTTTTCATCCTTTTGGATTCACCACCATCTCTATCTAATTCCCCTGTCCCTTCTTGTTACCATCTCTCTATTGATAAAATGTGGAAAATGATACTTTATAATTTGAGTGTTTCAGCTAGTTTTAAGAATAATCTTTAAGAATCCTTTTAATTTAATGGTTAATTTCATATTTCAGTGCAAGATTCAAGATTTTGTTCTTTGTTTTCTCGAGGAAAAAGAGAAGTGATTTGAGTGTTTCTGCTAGTTTCATCAATACACTTTCATTTCTTCATTAATATTTCAAATTTTCTCTTTGATGTTTTCTAGTATTCTGATTTCTTTACTTGTCAGAAAGATATTTTAGAGTATAACCTTTAACTTTTTTTATTGATGGATTTTACTTTCAAGTTTTGCTAAATTTTTTGTAATTTACAACTTTAAAGGTTAGAGGAACGAAACAAGAGGTAACTAGTTGGGGGGGGGGGGGGGGGGGATCCAACCTTTTTCAATGCACGGAATATTAGATTTTACGGGATTTTATTTGGACAAATTGTTAAAACCAGGCCCTCTCGATTTTACTGTTTGACCAAAATCGAGGGTTTACATCGAAGGATGGTCTCGTAACAGAATAGGCCATGTTACGAGGGTAAGGTATCGAGCTCAGAACCGAGGTACCCGTCGAGATCGAGGCTAATAGCGATCGAAGTCAAATGAGACAAACATCAAGTAAGATCGGAGATAGCATATTAACAGAAAGGCAAGATATTTGTGGCTGACCGAGGATCATGGCGTAAATCTCGGTGACTGGTCGAGGATCATGGCGTAAATTTCGGAACGGATCAAACCATAAATGGTTAATTAGCTAATCATAGGGTTTCTTTCTGTAATTAGAATTGTACCATAACTGGAACTCCTCTACTATATAAAGGGGGTTCTAATCATTTGTAAGACACGTTTTGACAAACACAAAAAGCAATATAATTCTCTTTATTGTTCTCACCATTGTTATTCAGCTTGTTATACTTTTATAGTTCTTGCATCGACCAGTTCAAGGGTGTCCAAACTCAAAGGCTGAGTTTCATTCTAACACTGGTTTGCTTTATTTTATTGTTAATTTTTATTACTCATCCTCACATTTGTCAATTGATATTAGGTGAAATCACGTATCCTTAGAACCATATTATAAGTTTAATTGTTATCCAATTTTAAGGGTAAACCGTTTGGCGCCCACCGTGGGGCTAAGCATAATAGTGATTGCTTAATACTAATTTCAATAACACATCGTAAGAATCTTTGTTTTCAGGATAAAAATGTCAAACTCACAAGCAGCACCTACACACGGTGACAACAACCTTGGATTTCACGAGGAAAACGACAACATAGCCGCCCCAGGAATCGAGGTGCCTCAGGCCGACCTCGAGGGAGCACCAATTGCAAATCATGTCAATGTTAGTTCACATGTCTCCATAAATGCAAATTTGGGCATTGAGCCCAAAGGTAGTATATACAAGGAAGTTCGATCAGGTGGTCGAGGTGCACAGGGCAGAGAAGATGGTGGAGTTAGCCTCCAACTGATATTCAAAATATTTTAGGCTCAACAGGCCACTATAGCACAACTATAAAATCAACACCGAACATCGAGTAAGATCGGACCAAAAGTTGTTCAAAGGATCGAGCATGTGCCGGAAAGGTCGAATGCCAATGAATCGGGGACTGACCCCACAATTATAAAAATATTCGAGGAGCTCACTAAATGGATTAAATTGGGAGAAAAGAAAATCGAGGCAAATGACAAGAAAGTAGAGACATATAACTCCCAGGTTGACCAAATATCAGGGGCGCCGCCGATTTTAAAAGGCATGGATTCAAAGAAATTTGTACAGAAGCCTTTCCCTCCGAGTGCGGCACCGAAACCCATTCCGAAGAAAGTCCGAATGCCAGAAATTCCTAAGTACAACGGGACCACTGACCCTAATGAACATGTCACTTCTTATACATGTGCAATAAAGGGAAATGACTTAGAAGACGATGAGATTGAATCTGTTCTACTGAAGAAATTTGGAGAAACCTTGTCGAAAGGAGAAATGATATGGTACCACAATTTGTCGCCTAATTCCATCGATTCCTTCACCATGCTTGCAGACTCCTTCGTAAAGGCATATGCCGGAGCAATAAAGGTCACAACTAGAAAATCAGACCTCTTCAAGGTGAAACAAAAAGACAACAAAATATTGAGGGAATTCGTATCTCGGTTTCAGATGGAACCGCATGGAACTACCACCGTTCACAAACGATTGGGTTGTCCAGGCCTTCACTCAAGGTTTGAACGAACGAAGTTCGGTGGCATCACGACAGCTAAAGCAGAATTTAATTGAATATCCTGCGGTAACCTGAGCCGATGTACATGATCGGTACCAGTCAAAGATCAGGGTCGAGGATGATCAATTGGGACCTCTTTCGATTCCGCTTATCCAAACAGGCCCGTCGGCAGAACTCAAAGGGATATCGACAGAGAACCCCGGTCGAGCAGAGATCGGTATCTACCATACAACACAGATTGTAGAAATAGCGGCCCAGAGCGCAATCCCATCCAAAATGATCGAAAGAACGATCGAAGACAGAGCTCTCGAGGGCTCATGAGCAAAAGCGGCTTCGATAAACATGCAAATCCCACAGAAGCACCATGATTGTCAGAATACAACTTTAGCGTCGATGCATCAGGTATTGTGTCAGCCATTGGAAGAATCAAAGATACTAGATGACCCAGACCCCTACAAATCGATCCATCCCAAAGGAACCCCAATCAAACATGCAAATACCATGGTACACATGGTCATAAAACCAAAGACTGCAGATAACTAAGGGATGAGGTGGCCCGTCTATTCAACGAGGGTCACCTTCGAGAATTCTTGAGAGACCGAGCTAAAAACCATTTAAGAGGCAGAGACGCAAATAGGAAGAACGAGCAGGAAGAACCACAGCACGTGATTCACATGATCGTTGGTGGGGTTGATATTCCATAAGGGCCCGTGTTCAAACGAACTAAAGTATCGATCACCAGAGAAAAATAAAATCGGGACTATGTGCCAGAAGGTACTTTATCATTCAATGATGAGGAAGCAGAAGGGATTTCATAACCCCACAATGACGCTTTGGTAATCTCTATCCTTATGAATAAAATTCAAGTTAAACGTGTTTTAATTGATCCAGGAAGTTCGGCCAATATTATTCGATCGAGGGTCGTGGAGCAGCTCGGCCTACAAGATCAGATCGTACCCGCAACTCGGATTCTCAATGGCTTTAACATGGCAAGCAAAACAACTAAAGGCGAAATTATCCTACCAGTAAATGTAGCCGGAATTATTCAAAAAATAAAGTTCCATGTGATCGAAGGCGATATGAGATACAACATATTGCTCGGAAGACCCTGGATTCACAATATGAGGGTGATCCCCTCAACACTTCACCCAATGCTGAAGTTCCCAATACCATATGGAGTAAAAACAGTGTATGGGGAACAACATGCTGCCAAAGAGATGTTCACGGTCGACGAGGTGATACCGGTATCGACACTTTCATCAACAAAAGGATCAGAGTCTAAAGGAAAATAGGGAGCTAAATAGCAACCACAGCTACCAGCCCCGACTCAATCAGAGAAGCAGGGAAAGGACGAGGACGATGATTATTTGATCCCTCGATCCTTCATAATCCCCGAGGATTCTGACACCACTAAATGGATGGTCGAGGAGCTGGAGCAAGTCATACTGATCGAGCATCTACCCAATCGAAAGGTATACCTGGGTACAGGGTTAACGCCCGAGCTTAGGGAAAAACTCATTAAATTTCTTATTGATAATATGGATTGTTTTGCTTGGTCCCACTTAGATATGACATGGTTCCCGTCGGAAATCGCTACATATCGACTGAGCTTGGACCCGAAGTTCTGCCCGGTAAAACAAAAGAGAAGACCCCAGTCCGAGGTAAAATATTCATTCATCAAGGACGAGGTAACCAAACTTCTCAAAATAGGGTCCATTCGGGAGGTAAAATATCCCGAATGGTTAGCAAACGTAGTCGTAGTCCCTAAAAAGGGAAATAAACTTAGGATGTGTGTAGACTATACAGATTTAAACAAAGCATGTCCTAAAGACTCTTTTCGTCTGCCATATATCGATTGCATGATCGATGCCACGGCCAGCCATGAGACCCTTAGTTTCCTCGATGCCTACTCCGGGTACAATCAAATATAAATGAACCCGGAGGATCAGGAAAAGACTTCGTTCGTCACTAAGTACGACACCTATTGTTATAATGTAATGCCGTTTGGACTAAAAAATGTTGGTGCCACCTATCAATGCTTAGTAAATCGAATGTTCGAAGAACAAATAGGTAAGTCAATGGAAGTTTATATTGACGATATACTAGTTAAGTCCCTACGAGCAGAGGACCATTTGACACATTTGCAGGAGACCTTCGATATACTAAGGAAATACAACATGAAACTCAACCCGGAAAAATGTGCATTCGGGGTAGGCTCGGGCAAGTTCCTCGGCTTTATGGTATCAAATCGGGGTATCAAAATCAACCCCGATAAGATCAAGGCGATCAAAGACACCATAGTCGTGGATAATGTTAAGGCCATACAAAGACAAACAGGGCAAATAGCCGCCCTAAGCCGATTCATCTCGAGGTCTTCAGATAGAAGTCACAAGTTCTTCTCACTGCTCAAAAAGAACAACAATTTTGCATGGACCCCGGAATGTCACCAAGCATTGGAAAAACTAAAGCGTTACCTCTCGAGCCCGCCACTGCTTCATACTCCGAAAGCAGACGAGCAACTATACTTGTACTTAGCAGTCTCGAAAATCGCGGTAAGTGGGGTCCTAGTTCGAGAAGAGCAAGGTACGTAATTTTCTGTTTATTATGTTAGTCGAACTCTAGGTGAGGTCGAGACCCGATACCCACACTTAGAAAAATTAGCACTTGCCTTAATAAGCGCTTCTAGGAAATTAAAACCATATTTTCAGTGTCACTCGATATGTGTGGTGACTACTTATCCCCTTCGCAATATTTTGCATAAACCCGAACTTTCGGGCCGATTGGCCAAATGGGCTGTCGAGATCAGTGGGTGTGATATCGAGTATCGACCCCGAACGACCATCAAGTCTCAAATCTTAGCGGACTTCATGGCCGACTTTACACCCGCCCTCATACCTAAGGTCGAAAAGGAACTGTTATTAAAATCAAGTACACCATCGGGGTGTGTGGACCCTCTTCATAGACGGCACTTCGAACGTGAAGGGGTCTGGGCTAGGCATCGTTTTGAAGCCGCCCACGGGTAATACAATTAGACAAGCTATTAAAACTTTCAAGTTAACTAACAATGAGGCCGAGTATGAGGCCATGATTGCAAGTCTTGAGCTAGCTAAAGGTTTGGGAGCAGAAGTCATCGAAGCCAAATGTGACTCCCTGCTCGTGGTAAACAAAGTCAATAGAACTTTCGAGGTCCGAGAAGATCGAATGCAGAGGTAGTTGGACATATTATAGGTGACTCTACATCGGTTTAAAGAATGGACCTTACAACATGTACCTCAAGAACAAAACGGCGAGGCCGATGCCCTTGAAAATTTGGGGTCATCAGTTGAAGACGGCGAGATTAACTCGAGGACTGTCGTACAACTTTCAAGGTCAGTAATCGAAGAAGTCCACGCCGAAATCAACTCCACAAGTTTGAACTGGGATTGGAGGTACAAATATATTGAGTACCTAAAGAACGGGAAGCTTCCATCGGATCCTAAAATATCGAGGACTATATGTACGAAGGCCGCACGATTCACATTGGCCGAAGATGGAACACTATATAGAAGGATGTTCAATGGACCATTGGTGATATATGTGGGACGAGGAGATATCGACTACGTCTTATGAGAAATCCACGAGGGCACTTACGTAAATCATTCCGGTGCCGAATCATTGGTCAAAAAGACATCAGAGCAGGATACTATATGGCCGATATGGAAAAGGATACAAAAGAGTTTGTTCGAAAGTGCGACAAATGTCAAAGGTATGCACCGATGATTCATCAGCCTGGAGAACAACTCCACTCAGTCTTATCCCTATGGCCATTCATGAAGTGGGGAATGGATATCGTCGGCCATCTTCCATCGGCCCCAGGTAAAGCTAAATTTATTTTGTTTATGATTGACTATTTCTCTAAGTGGGTTATTTCGAGAAAATTAGAGAGAAAGAAGTCATAGACTTTATCTGGGATCACATTATATGCCGATTCGGGATGCCTGTCGAGATTGTATGCCACAATGAAAAGTAATTCGTCGGCGGCAAAGTAACAAAATTTCTCGAAGATCACAAAATAAAGAGGATCCTATCGATGCCATAGTGGGAACTGGCAGGACGAATCGACAAACATACCATCATTCAAAATCTAAAGAAAAGATTGAACGACGCTAAGGTAAAATGGAGAGAAATATTTCCCGAAGTCCTTTGGGCGTATCGAACGACGTCAAAATCTAGTACGGGGGCAACACTGTTTTCTTTAGTATACAGCGCCGAAGCTCTGATCCCGATTTAAGTCGGGGAACCCAGCATCAGGTTTTGATATGCAACAGAAGAGTCAAATCACGAGGCTATAAATACAAGCCTCGAATTGCTAGATGAAAAACGGGAAGCCGCCCTCGTTCGAATGGCCGTACAAAAATAGCGGATCGAAAGGTACTACAATCGAAGAACCAATCTTCGACACTTCAAAATTGGGGACTTGATTCTGAGGAAGGTCACCCTCAATACTCGAGACCCAAATGAAGGAAAACTTGGTCCGAACTGGGAGGGACCATATCAGTTCCTCGACATCGTTAGAAAAGGATCATACAAACTTGGCACTATGAACGGCGAACAATTACCAAACAATTAGAACATATCACTCCTCAAACGATATTACTGCTAAGGTATGACCTTCTCCATTTTCGTTTATATTTTATACTAACCATTTGCAGATGTTTGATCAAAGACATCAAAGGATTCTTCAAACGCAGTCCTTAGGTCTGAAAGCATGTGTTGCACTCTTTTTCCCTTAGGCCGGTTTTTATCCCAAATGGGTTTTTCCGGCGAGGTTTTTAACGAGGGAACCATTGTTCGTGCTAACTTAGAGCAATTCAACAGTATCCGAGGCTCCTTTACAATCAACCTCGAATACTAGGGGGCATCACCCTCGGATAGTTACAAAGAAAATACTTCATGTCGACAAGGTCTCGATAGGTAAATTTTGTAGAGGACCAAACGGTAAAATGAACCGTGTAGATTACTCGAGCCCTAATGGCAAAACATGTACACATGTATAATTTATTGGAAGAAGTATTTTTCCTTACCAGATGCTCAATGCTTTAGAAAAATTTATACTTTACAATTTCATACTTATGATCTATGGTGGAAACTGGCTTAAGGGCCGATCACAGCTAAAGTTCAAACAATTTACCCGATACTCGGGGACCACCGTCCAAAAAATTGACACAATCGAATTACTAAACCTCGAGATCGTAAGACCTTAAAAAGGCAATCCTCGATTTTATAGGCCACGGCCACCCCACTCGGGGACTGATACTTTGAACAAGTTCTAAGTATAACAAGGAATAAGACCAAAAGGTGAATCCCAAGTTAAAGGCTACGGCCAAATCAACACGATTCAGAGACGGCCGATTTTTGTTATTAAATAGGCCTTCGAATATTTTCACAAACCGGTTAAAAAAGGCTACCCTCGGCTAAATTTCTAAGGGTCTCGATAATATTTCCCCTCGAAAACCCTAATGGATACAAAGGCGTTCGAACTCTCAAACAAATTCTTTATTTTATGCTAAGGCATTACGAAACAAAGGGTCTCGATAATATCAACCCTTAAAAATCCTAATGGGTACAGAACCGTTCGAACTCTCGAGAAAATCCTTTATTTCATGTTAAGGCACAACAGAATTTATATAACGATAAACTTTTCAAGCCGAAAAGGGGGAGAAAGCCATTTTTGTTTTGCTATGGCCGTATCGGCCTAATTCAAGAGCCTAAAGGGCCAGTTTATTTTTGAGTTCGAATAAATCATCCTCACTCAATTAAAACCTAAGGGTCACCCTAGTCCGAGTTCGAGCAAGTACTCACTGGATTATAAAAACTACACTAGTTCGGTTTGGATCAAATTGTCTAAGTCTCGAACTTATGAACAAAACTTTCACAAAGCATAAATGAAATAAAGACAAGTCGGAAAGGAAAGAGATCTTTATATATATGAAAATATTTACAAGGTCCGATCAGGATCCTATACAAAAGATCAAAGGTGAAAAATCCTAAGGTTCCTGATCTTCTCCGGGGGCAGCTTCTTCTCCATCGAGGTCCTCCCCCATTCTCGGACCCGCTCTTGCTGCCATCATCATCATCTTTATCGGAAGTGGCCAGCGCTCCAGCTTCGGTTTCATGCTCTCTAGCCTTTACTATCTCGTTGGTAAGGTGGAAACCTCAAGCGTGGATTTCCTCGAGGGTTTCCCTCCGAGATTGGCATTTGGCAAGTTCGACAATCCAATATGCTCGAGTGTGAGCGGTCTCGGATGCCTCTCTCTCTTGGACTTGAGTGGCTTCAGCATTGGCTTGGTAGACGGCCACGATCGCATCTGCCTCGGCCTTTGCCTTTTCGGCTTCAGATTTGGCCTTGGCAAGTTCGGAAGCCAATCGAGCCTCCAGCTCCTCTATTTTCCTTGCTTGAGTTAAGCTCTTCTCCTTCATACCTTGAAGCTGACTTTTGACCGATGATAATTGGGCTCGAACAGTCTCTTTTTCTGCAACAAAGCAGTCCATACCTTCTTTTCACCCCAAGGACTCCGCCTTTATCGTATCTACCTCTTCGCGGAACTGCTCGATCCTCTCGATCATCTTCTACAGCTGTGAGATTGAAATATTAGCCACCGTTCCCGAATCAAGCCCATGAGCTTTTAAGATTTTCATTACTTGCTCGATCAGGTCGGTCTGATCTTTGTGAGCCGTGGCCAACTCGGCTCGAAGGTCCTTGATCTGTTCTTCTTTTTGCTTGTCGAGAAGGTTGAGGGCATTCCTCTCATCAGTAAGCCTTTGAATGTCAGCCTCGTACTGACTCAGCCCAGCTCAAGACCGAGAAAATACTTCCCGATGAAGCGCTGAGGCCTATGCCAAAAAAAGAAAAGAAGTTAGAAAGAGAAAAATAAACACAAAGTTAATACCAACAAGGGGAGTTAAGCCTTACCCTATTTAGAGTTTGTTGCGCTTCATTGAAAAGGCTCGATGCCTCGCCCGAGTCCTTACTCGAGACATCCAAGTCACTCAGGCCGTTAGCATCTTCGACCCTAGTAAAATAATTCTGGAAGGGATCCTCCCTTCCGTGGGCTCCGTCGATGGAGAGGGTCTTCAAGGCCCGAGCCTCTTGAATTATCTCCTCAAAAAATAAGTGGAGCAGCGGGGAGCCTCCAATTTCTATTGCCCCAAGTGAATAACTTGGGGCGTTCCCCTCATCTCGAGGGGCCTCGACAACCGTACTCACTGTTGGCTTAGTGTGGTGGGAGGCATCTTCGATCCTCGATGACTCAGGGACTTAGCCCAAGTCTCTTCCCGAGACCCCCTCATCTCGAGACGGAGTCTCTGCAACCTTCACTGATTCAGTGGCCTTTGGGGCCTCGGTGCTCATTCTCACTCGGGCCACCAGCCCAGAGTCATCTTCTTCCACTTCTTCATCTTTCTCCCTTAGACGCCGAACAGACTCTTTGGTTAGGAGGATGATATTCTTCCTCGGCTTGCGAGCCACCTTCTTTTTAGGTTCTAGATCCTCGGAGGGTGAGGAATTTTTCCTTTTCTTGTCCTTCACCGGTTTCGGTGTTGGTATCGAAGTCTCCCCCTCACCAGATAAGGGCCTCATAACAGTATCTTTGCCAAGGCCTATATGAAAAGAAATTAAGTGAGAAATGCCTTGACAGAACCATCAAAGACATGGAAAAGGGGCTTACCATGAGTATTGGCCTCCCATTGGCCCTTTGATAAATCGCGCCACGAGCGCTCAACGTACGTAGAGGTCGAGGCCAGGTCTATAACCTATCTTTTGAGGTTAGGAATTGCACCGGACATCCAAGCAACCGCTACATTATAGAAAGGGATATTGATAAGAAGAAGCAAAGGGGCAAAACAATAAATAAGAAATAACAATGGAATTGTACTTATGCTTCATATTCCATTTCTCAGGAAATGGCATCTTCTCGGCCGCGATTAGGTCGGAAGTCCACACCCGAATGAACCGGCACATCCAGTCTCGGTCCTTGTCCTAGTCTATGCTCGAGAACAGCACTTTGGTGGCCCGGCGTTGGAGTTTTATTAGCCCACCTTGATAGAGGCAGGGGATGTATAACCTGATGAGGTGGTCGAGGGTGAAAGGCATCCCCTCGACTTTAATCACGAAGAATCGGAGCAGAATGATAATTCTCCAAAAAGAAGGATGGATTTGGCCTAGGGTTATTTGATACTGACGACAAAAATCAATGACGATGGGGTCGAGGGTGCCCAGCGTGAAAGGGTAAGTGTAACACTTAAAAACCCTTCCACATGGGTGGTAATGTCTTCTTCCGGGGACGGGATCACCACTTCTTTGCCTTTCCAATTGCAGTCTTTCCTTATCTACTTAAGGTACCCTTCGGTTATCGAGCATATATACCTCAACAATGGCTTGCATCGACCAGGAATCGACGAGGCTTTATCGATCTTGAAATCAAAAGTGAGAACACACACCCCGGGAACACACTCTTTAGGTCGTGGTTCCATCGGTCTTTTGTCGCCGGCCGATCGCGATGAAGAAGCTTTTTCCTTTTGAGGAACAGTTTTTGATATTTTTGCCATTTTTGTATGGGTTTGAAGTTAAAAATAGATGGAGATGATAAGATTTGGTGTTTTGAGAAGATGGTAGCAGTGAAAATCGTAGATTTGCAGATGAAGGAGTTAGAAGATATAAAAAGCATTGGAGATTAGAAATCTGAAAGTAAATGTTCGAAATGGTGGAGAGAGGGGCTATTTATAAATTTCACAACGACGGTTCAATATTGGCGGTGGCCGACCATCGACTGCGCGCATTTAATGCCTTGGTAACTGTACATACGGGATGTTTCAGTAACTTTCGTTGCTTATGTCACAAGGATGACGTCATGACAGGTCGAGGTAGAAAATCGAAGGCTAAATTCGTTTCTTGTCATTACACTCCAAAAAAATGAGGGTACTATCTGTATACGATTAAAACCAGGGTCCCCCACGATTTTACTGTTTGTCCAAAATCGGGGGTTTACATCAAAGGACGGTCTCGTAACAGAATAGGCCATATCACGAGGGTAAGGTACCGAGCTCAGAACCAAGGTACCTGTCGAGATCGAGGCTAATAGCGATCGAAGTCAAATGAGACAAACATCGAGCAAGATCGGAGATATCATAATAACAGAAAGGCAAGATATTTGTGGCTGATCGAGGATCATGGCATAAATCTCGGTGACTGGTCGAGGATCATGGCGTAAATTTTGGAACGGATCAAACAAGAAACGGTTTATTAGCTAATCATGGGGTTTCTTTCTGTAATTAGAATTGTACCATAAGTGAAACTCCTCTAGTATATAAAGGGGGGTTCTAATCATTTGTAGGACACGTTTTGACAGACACAAAAAAGCAATATAATTCTCTTTATTTTTCTCACCATTGTTATTCAGCTTGTCTTGCATCGACCAGTTCAAGGGTGTCGAAACTCAAGGGCTGAGTTTCATTCTAACACTGGTTTGCTTTATTTTATTGTTAATTTCTATTACTCATCCTCACATTTGTCAATTGGTATTAGGTGAAATTACGTGTCCTTATAATCATATTATAAGTTTAATTGTTATCCAATATTAAGGGTAAACACAAATATTATGAGCGGAATGGTATTTTCAATTTCAGAGATGCAACACTAGAGGAAAAATTCAACCTTTAGGGTGTGTTTGGTATAATGGAAAATGTTTTCCATAGAAAATGTTTTACAAGAAAATATTTTCTTGGAAAACAAGTAGTAATCTTACTCAATTTCCGGTGTTTGGTACGCAAATTAAGGAAAATAACTTCTCAAGAGTATTCATAATGCACACGAGGTGTAGAGTGTAGTATAAGTACAACTAACTCAATAAGTAACAAGACTAACCTCTGGGCTGAAAGAAATGATGAGCTCCGCAGGTACAGTCCAGTAAAAATAATGGTACAGAAATGTAAGCATGCTTTCAAGTTCAACAGATAAACTCAGTACAAGTGAAATAGATCAATACTGCATGATATAAGGAATATGACATCTTAGTAGCAAGACCTCCTATAGATACTGGTCACCAATTATTCGGTCACTCCGTACAGTTTATGGCCAGTCCAGCCCCGGGGTGTTCCAACCCGTATATATATACACATTGACTGACAGTCAGTCATTCAGTACCGTATAAG
Organism: Nicotiana tomentosiformis; assembly: GCF_000390325.3. Classification (NCBI taxonomy): domain Eukaryota; kingdom Viridiplantae; phylum Streptophyta; class Magnoliopsida; order Solanales; family Solanaceae; genus Nicotiana; species Nicotiana tomentosiformis. The sequence goes on from NC_090817.1 coordinate 56,960,104, forward strand.
GCCAATCCAGCCAAGGATAATTTATCCCCAAATACAAATGATACGGACAAGATCCATGTCCAGGTAAATTCATTACAATATAAATAAGTAAGGAAAGTCCATGCCTTGGGAAAATCCATCCCAAACATATATATAAGCAGTCAGTAAGGCAAGTTCATGCCCTGGGAAGTCCATCCCGAATATATATAATCATCTACGCTCACTGGGGGTGTACAAACTCCGGAGGGGCTCCTTCCGCCCAAGCGCTATAAGTCAACCGCGCTCACTGGGGGTGTGTGCAGACTCTCGGAGGGGCTCCTTCTGCCCAAGCGTGATATAAAGCCAATATGGCCTACTGCAGGCGGGCAGCCCCGATCTATATAATAATAAAGCCAATGAGGCCTGCTACAGGCGGGCAGCCCCGATCCATTTAATAATAAAGCCAATAAGGCCTGCTGCAGGTGGGCAGCCCCGATCCATAAAATAGTAAAGCCAATAAGGCCTGCTGCAAGCGGGCAGCCCCGATCCAGAACAATAATAATGTATAAAGCCATTCTAGCCTGCTGCAGGCGGGCAGCTCAATCCCATAAATATCCTCACAATGGACAATTATTACTGAGTGTGAAATGTATATTTTAGAACAATTAATTCAACAGCATCACGACCCCATGGGTCCTAAAATATCGGCACATAGCCTAAACATGATCTTTATTACTATCCTCAGCTTAATTCCTCTAACACGTGCCACATGTTCATATAATAACATGATTCTTTAATTTGTCTACTTCACATGATTTATTCAAGACACACTTTCTGTGGTGCACGTCTACATGTTCGTCACCTGTCGTGTGTGTCACCTCCAAACAATTCATATCATACCAAATTCGGGGATTCATACCCTCAAAACTAAGTTTAGAAGTGTTACTTACCTCAAACCGTATAATTCTTTAATCCGGTATGCCTTTGCCTCGTGAATTTGCCTCCAAACGCCTCGAATCTAACCACAATTAATTCGATTCAGTCAATAAAATTTATTGGAATTAATTCCATAAGAAAATGCTAATTTTCCATAAAAATCCGAATTTTAGCTAAAAAATATCGCATGTGGGGCCCACGTCTCAAAACTCGACAAAAGTTACAAAATCAGGAAGCCCATTCAACCACGAGTCTAACCATACCAATTTTATCAAAATCCGACCCCAACTCGACCCTCAAACCTTCAATTTAAACTAAGAGGGTTTTCAAACTTTTCCAACTTAATTCACCAATTAAATGATAAAAACAACCATGGATTCGGGTAATTTAACCAATATTGAGTTAAACACTTACCCCATTGTTTTCCTTGAAAACTTCCCGAAAATCGCCTCTTCCCGAGCTCAAATACGTCAAAAACTGAAAATGGGAAAAAGTCCCATTTTAGAACTTAACTCTCTGCCCAGACATTTGCTGTACGCGATCGTGAACATTCCCACGCGATCGCGAAGAACAATTTTCCATCGCCCAGATTTTACTCTACGCGATCGCGGACTTTCCCACGCGATCACGAAGTACAACATCACAGACCTACGCGATCGCGGACTCGTCCACGCGATCGTGAAGCACAAAACACGTGACTTCTATTTCCGCTCCACTTACTCTACGCGAACGCGACCTTCTTCATGCGTTCGCGAGTCACAAAATCCCAGAGCTACGTGATCGCATCCCGCTTCACGCGATCGCGAAACACAAAATGCCACTGCCTCACATTAACCCTATGCGATCGCAGATATCCCCACGCGATCGCGTAGAACAAAAACCCACACTGACCAACTAAGCATACGCGATCGCAGACGTATTCACGCGATCGCGTAGAAGGAAAACATCATCAGATATCAGAAAATTCCAGTAGCTGTTCAAGTCCAAATTTTTTTATCCGTTAACCATCCAAAACTCACCCGATCCCCTCGGGACCTCAACCAAATATACCAACAAGTCCTAAAATATCATACGGACTTAGTCGAACCCTCAAATCACCTCAAACAACGCTAAAATCATGAATTACACCCCAATTCAAGCCTAATGAACTTTGAAATTTCTAATTTTTACAAACGACTCCGGAACCTATCAAATCACGTCCGATTTACCTCAAATGTTGTGCACATGTCATAAATGATATAACAGAGATACTCAAATTTTTAGAATCGGATTCTGACCTTGATATCAAAAAGTCAACCCCCCCGTCAAACTTCCAAAAATTCAACTTTCGATATTTCAAGCCTAATTCCACTACGGACCTCCAAATAATTTTTCGGACACACTCCTAAGTCCAAAATCACCATACAGAGCTGCTGGAAATATCAGAATTATATTTTGAGGTTGTTCACACATAAGTCAATATCCGGTCAACTATTTCAACTTAAGCTTCCAACATGAAAATTCATTCTTCCAAGCTAACTCCGAAATACCTTAAAACCAAAACCGACAATTCACACAAGTCATAATATCTCGTAGGAAGTTATTCAAGACTTCAAATAGTTGAAAGGAACGTAAATGCTCAAAACGACCGGTCAGGTCGTTATAATCTCCCCCACTTAAACATACGTTCGCCCTCGAACGTGCCAAGAGTTGTTCTTAACCTTCAAATCTCTATTCCACATTACCACGCACATACCCGGGGGTGATGTCATGTCACCCTATTCTATATAGGCCTGACCACACAACATAACTGAAAATCATTAATTTAACATTAGCCCAAAAACCTTGGAGCCAAATTTCTAACATCCAGAATTCTTTTCAAGACCTGGATCTCACATCTACACACTATATAAGCCTGAACAAGGTGTATCAAGCCATAGTCATAACCCCAGATATAATCATATTGCATACTACACAACTCACATGCTCGCAGCACCATTCCCGATCATAGTAATTACTCCAAACCAACCAAGTGCAA